>NC_089528.1:22216206-22518706 GCF_963924715.1 Thunnus thynnus
GGTGTGCTTAATGAGGGTAGAACAGGGCCCTTTGTTGAGACTCCTGCCACGAGGAGGCAGGGAGAGGGGAAAAAAGGCTAAAAGTGGAGGAATGGGTCTCTGTGGAAAATGTCAGCTTAAAAGATGGGAACATTTCTTTTTCAGCAGTTTCCCCGCCTGGCATTTACTTCACAATGGCCCATTCAACAGCAGGTGATGCCTTGGCATATTCAGATGGGGCCAATCTTGAAGGAGCGCGCTGACACTGGGTGGATAATGAAACACAGCACGGAGACAAACCACAGCAGACAGGACGATCTGAAGGGGGAACACTGGCACTAGATGTGGAACATGCATTGGTACACGGGTGTGACCCTGGGGTTCCTTTGACCCCAGTTATCAAAGGCTGCAGAGTCGGCTGCTTCTCATGTCTTGTAAGTCTTTTCAAACCGAACAAATCAAGACTAGACAAACCAATTTAAAGATATTTCCTTTCATTTTTGTGTTACAGGAAGATTTTTTTGGCGCAAATACTGACTGGAGCTGAGAGGAAGCTGACCCTGCAACCCCAATGAATTGAAGAATACCACCAATTTCACAACACAAATGAAAAGGGCTTGGGCTGTGAAAGATGAAGTTGTGGCTGAGGTGACAGTGACAGTACCAACCTTTCCTGTTTGCTGCATTCACAGAAGGCAAAGAGAAAGGGGAGGGGGGATTAATAGGTAATTGTTATCCACATGGACCCAAAACTCCTTTCACCAAAAGTTTGTTCGAACTTTGTACTATTTTCAGAGAGCTAAATCCAGTTCATACAAAATTTCAAACCACATCATGAAAGCACAGCACAAAAAGTTATCTTAACGCTTGCTTGAGACTTTCTAGAATAACCTCATCATTGTTCACTGCTGGTGTTGGTCTTGGCGAATATGCAAGTAACAATAACAACCCAAGCTGTGATTATTCCTTTGCACATTTAATGCCAATCCACAGTGAAAAGGGCACACATCCACCTCCCCACAGTCCCTCCTGTCAATCTGCGTCTACATGGAGAAAGGGCTTCCAGACAGAGGACGTGCTACTCAGCAGTGAGCCAAAGGCCTATTATTAACCAGTCCCTTTCTGAGTCTGCTGGAGACAGAAGCCACACAGCAGTCTGCAGGCTGTGGAGAACAGGTATGATATGAAATAACAAATTTGTAATGGAGCCATCAGGAGAAGATAGAGAGGTGTGTCTTAAACAGAAGAAAGCAAAGTGAGGTGAGTAATGGGTGATAGATAATAGATTCCCATCCAAATTGTATTTTTATATAGTTTAAACCACATTATCATTACACCATACAAATTATATTTTTATTTTTTAAGTCTAAAACCCAAAGATACTCATCTTACAATGATATAAAACAAAGGAAATCTTCAGATTTTAGAAGTGAAAACTAGCAAAGGTTTGGCATTTTTGCTTAATAAATGACCTAAAACAATTGATTATCAAAATAGAGGTTGACAAACTAATCGACTAATCATTTCAGCACTACCATTAACCATTTATCTGTACCTCCCCAGCACCTTGTTGGCCTGTGTAGCACAGGGGTAGCTGAGGTGCTTATAAGAGATATTCACTGAGCTTTTAGTTAAGCCCTCTGTTGCAGTCTTCTGTTTCTTATTTGAAATGACCAATAGTGTTGGCCAAAACACATTTCTCACTCCTAACTAAGGGCTTTTGACAGCCAAGCTGTGCTTTTTATTAAGGAGGCAATGTCAGCTGCCATTTCAACTGACACTTCACATGGTATTGTTAAAAACAGCCAACTGAGCTCAAATCTTTCGGGGAGAAATGAGGATTTTCAAAAAGATAAATCAATCTGCCTTTTTTTTTCCTTTCCCATTACACTGTGTATTATGGTAAGGAAATTGGATGTTACAGTTTGGTGTGTGAGCAGCCTGGTGCAAGTGGCAGAGGGGGGCATACCTCATTACCAATCCTGATGCAACCAAAAGAAACCTACAATCACAAGTGTCACTGCAGTTCAACCTCAAAAAAGCACAGAGGAATGATACACAGAAGCACAGCCTCTTACTTCTTAAAGAGCAGGATGGCGATGACGATGATGATGATGAGGACCACAGCCAACACCGGGCCCATGACCCACAACATTTCGGGTTGCTCCATCCCCTGAGACATACGTGTGGTGACCTGGATGAGGTCGGAGTAGGGACTTGCTGAAAACGTCATCTGTAAGGGAAAAGAAAAGGGAGGTTCATGTGCAGGTTCATGAGAGCCAAGTCTCTTCAGAGCTATAGGATTTATTCAAGGTTTTCCCTTCTCATCTAAATTTGAGGCGGCCCTCCTGAGGGGTAGGGCAGGGTTTTCCTGCTGAAAGCAGATAATTCAACATTCAGCACAGTTTTTAAATGTGGAGTAACCACAGGAAGTCTTGGGTAATTGGCAGTTTTCTTAGGTTTTAATATAGATTAGAAGTTGGTCTAAAGATACATTTGAATATTTTTCTTAGCTTTTTTGTTAGTGTAGCTCGACACAGTGAACTGGTCAGGTGAAGAACCACAGGTGCTTATTACTACATCAAAACGTCCAACACACTGACTCAGTGTGAGCTGTGCATTTTTTGTTCTGATGCTAAGATTAAACGAGATAAGGATGGGTCATAAATTAGCTCCAAAGTGAATACGAATGACAGACAAGCTAATTGACAACCCCAAATATTCTTAAATCAAAGAGAAAAACAAGAGGAATCATCAAAAAAAGGAAACAGACATTTATTATACAGTATTTTATGTAGTTGGAAACAGTGTTAGCCAAGTCTACCTTGATTAGGAAAGGGATAGAAGGAATACAAATATCTGACATTTAATGCTAATAATAGGCCATGGTTCAAGGATGCAGCAGAACAAGCTATAAGGATCGACCAAACTCAAAACACTTTTCCAAAAGTTAATCGCCACATCAGCTAATGAAGGTATGACCATGTTTCCATTAAAGCACTGCATCCCATTAGAGGTAACTGAGACAGCTGATGGGTGTGAGACAGGAGAGTGAGAAAGATAGAAACAGAGAAGAAGAGAGCGGCAGGGATGAGTGTGAATGTCCCTTGGCCGCTGAGATAAATGGGGGCACAGGAGAGGACTCATCTCTTCTTCATTAGTGTTCACACCGTGACGGAAGAGGAGGAGGAGGTGATGGTGAGGGTGCGTTTCCACCTTGGTTGTAAATGAGACATCTCCCCGCTCCTTCGTCTTCAAATGACGGAGAGGAGGAGGAGGAGGAGGAGGAGGAGGAGGAGGGGGAGTGATGGAGGTGTGTTTGAGTGTGTGTCTGAGGAGCGGGTGCACGAAGCGACGCAGTATGGTGTTTAAAAAAGTGTCTCAAAGAAAGAGAGAGTCCAACTGCGGAAGAGCAAGGTGACAGATGAGAAAGAGAAAGAGGGAGGTGCGAGGCATCTGTCATTAGAGCCCAGCGTGCCTCCTATTGAACAATGATGGGAGATGCAGGTTGGGGAGGGGAGGGTGACAGATCGCAGCCCTCGAAGGGAATTGGGCTCCCAGCATGCAGCAGGAGTGGCGGGGCGGCAGGCAGCAGTAATCCGGATCATTAGCCGCACAGCAGCCTGCTCTTCGGCACACAGGCAGATATTAATTGGAAAGATAAGCTGAGATGAGCTCAAAGAGTCCTGCGCTCTGTCGTATAGTTCTGTTATCTCTTGTACTCTTGGGCAACTGGCGGAAACATTTACAGGACGGGTGTGTGAGTGTTACAGCATGTCTCAATCGTGTACGTGCATACCGGCATGCTCTGATATTAGGAGCAGACACAAGATAAAGAAAAAAAGATTCACATTTTCAGGATCAGTTTTAAGTAGCAATGTTTTTCATTTGTCTTTGTCTCTCGCACACACAGATACACAGACCAGGCGCTTGAGACCGGTTCTTTTCCATTCTGTGTTCTGTCGAGAGGAACCTATTATCTAAGAACAAAGACAAACTACACAGTGGTGGGACAGTGCTGATGTGACGACACCACAAGACTTCCTGTTCCTCCGGGAGAGCCCAAAAAAGGCTGTAGGATGTGGCCCTGCAGGGAATCCTGGGAAAAAACTTTTTTTTTCTCTCTCTGGTGTAACAAATGACTGCAGCTGTGCTTTCAGAGAAGGATAAGGGAGGAAGAGTGAGAGAAGAAGAGCGGGCCGAACAAAAAGAGAGGGCTTTTTGTCTGTTGGTCACGGCGAAGTACTGGGATCATCCATTTGAACGGCCCTAATATCTGATAAAAGCTCAGTCACGCAGCTCCTAATGCCCCGGCCCTCGCAGAGTGGTATCACAATGGAGCGGTGGTGCAGTGAAGGAATGTGCGAGCTCGAGAGTGAGTGAGTCAGAGACAGTGAGAATCATCAAATATATGTGAATGTGTATTTCTTGCCACTGGATTTGCTACGCAGAATCTTCAGTCTTTTAACCACCCAGACTCTTTTTGAACAGCAAAGAGCGATATGCAAAAAAACTCACACTTCCCATTTTTAACCATTGCTCACTGTTGCTTTTGCAATTTGAAATGTCTCAGCAGTAGCTAATTGACGTTAACTACATAATACATTTGAATTAAGGCCAAAATGAAATTTTCAGCTTTTGTCTAGTTAAGCCGGTGTCTGCACTCTGTCTGTGCTGGTAGATGAAAAAAAGCCCCTCTCTAGCATCCCTCCATGTCCAGCAGAATACTGTGTGTTTCTGCAGCTCAACAAGACCAACAGAGTGGTGACTCTTTACTGGTAAAATGATGCCCATCTCCCAGTTAACCTTCTATATGTACCCTATCACATTATCATTATCAATATCGTAACCATATCAACTTATCAGGAACTCCAGTATTTGGAGCTTGTAAAAACTAAGTAGGGTCCACCTTATTATTTTAATTTGTCAGCTACAAATTTAATAATTTATGATTACATTTGTATAATCCATCATTTAATGCTGCTCTGATTTAATTTTCTTGTCGTGCTGACTAATTTTGAACTTTAATCACTCTACAAATCAAACCTGAAGTGCCTTCTCTGTCAACAAAAGGCGATAAAAAATCTCAGCTGAATATTTGGTTTTTAGGTATTTATAAATTAAGTTGCTTGAACCTAAATAAATTTGATAAGGAAATCAGATTCAGACAGAAGATTAGACACTGGATTCAGATTCTATAGTGAGAAGAGACACAGGACATACATAATGACTATGGATGTTTGTTAACACTGCAGATGAGTATTTTTTCTGTACTGTAGACACTGTATATACCACTGTAAGCGCTGTGAGTGAATAAAGTGTCTGCAAGTGTCGGTACGTGTGTGCATCTGTCAGTGAGAGGGAAAGAGAACGTGTGTGATTGAGTGTAAAAGACTATAAACAAATGTGTGTAAGAGCGCGCGTGTGAGCATTTGTGGAACATCAGTTTTTCTGAGCCTTTTCTCAAGCTCCTCTGAGCCTCCACGAGTGTGTGTGTGTGTGTGTGTGTGTTTGTCTAGGTCGCAGCCGCTGAGTATGTGTGTGTGTGATTGCAAGTGTTTGTCTGAGACAGAGTAAGAGAACAAGGGAGAGAGAGAGAGTGGGTGATGAGAGATGGCAGAGAGCGAAGAGACAGACTGAGGCAGAGGTGTTATGGTAGTAGCAGTATATCGAGTCTGCTATCTAGCCCGTGGGCTACACAACTTCCCAGTCATCCGATGTTCCACCATCCCCTGAGCTCAGAATCCGCTACGTGCAGTACAGGCACATTTGTTTCAACTCACCATTGACCCCGCCAGCTCCTCGTCTCTCCAAAAGTGTCTTAAATAAGCCGCAGGGGTGTGTGCCAGACAAACAAACAAACATGCAAAGACGCCCATTATGTATCTGCCGCTCTCTCTTGCCTCCCCAGGGAGACTGAGGAGCCCACACTCATTGTTGCCTGACACAGGCAAAGACAGTTAGAGGGAGGTAGAAGGAAGGCAAGAGAAAGCTGTATGAAGAGTGAGAGGGAGAGATGATAGTATGCGTGAGTATGCCTTTATCTATCAGAAACAGAAATGTGGCTACAGGGTCTAGCCTACCCTGTATGATGACCCTTCTCCTTCACACTGAAGTTCTCCCTTCATACTTTTTTTTTTCTAAACTCCATTTTTCCCCTCACATGCCCTCTTTTTCCCATTCAGAAACTGCACTTTTACCTCTCTGGCTGTCTGAATACTAAGCATCCAGATATCTGGAGGCATTGCTAGAGGGAAGCGCCTCTAGGAACGGAGGTGACGTTGCACAGTTGAACAGAGGATCCCTCCAAAATTGCCTAAATTTCTACCACCCTTGGTGAAAGGTTTGGATTGAATATGCCCTCATACTCTCTGTAAGAAAAGAACATATTGTTTTCATAATTCTTTCTTGATATTGTTCGTCAAAAGCCTTTTACGGTATATTTCAAAAGAAACCAGTATTCCATGTTAAGGGTGTTTTGAGCCCAGAGCACCAACAGAATTAGTGCTAAAAAGCCAATTCTTGTTGAGAGTGAGCAGAATATAAATGCCTGGATTGTATTGCAAACGGAAAACTGTGGTACACACATTTGAACACTGTCCATCTTGGTTTCTCTCAAGCTCACCTCTCCCTTATCAAAAGAAAGCCACACATTAGCACAATCTCCTCCTCTTCCACCAGTTCACTTTCTCTCATCCCGGCTTCACAGGCTGGACAGGACACAAGACAAAAAATTTTGCTTTCCTCTTTTCCTCTCTCCAACACCACCTCTCCTCTCTGTCGCACATCACACAATATTTCATGCTACCTCCCTCCCTCACTCTCTTCTCGCATTAAATGATACTGTTTATACACACGCAGCATCTATCATCCCATTTCACACTTCCCCCGGCTTGTTTATCTGCCTTGGGGTGCTGGGGAGACATGAAGGCACACTCCCTTCTTCTTTCTCCCTCTCATCCCCCTTTGCCTTCCTTTCCTTCTCTTCTTCCCTCCAACCACTGCTGGCTGCTTGTGGCCATTGATATACGAGGGCTTATTAAACCCTGGCGGTCCTGTTTGATCTACGCTGAGGGAGTTTGGGTGGTGGTGGGGAAGTGTAGTAAAGACACAAGTCATTTACTCCAGTACTTGTTGTCTTATTCTCCCGGGTCTGGTGAAGATCCTGCTCGAGGCGGCTTCTGCCAACTGCTCGCTCTCACTGCGCGCTTTACCTTCTGTACCCGTTTGTGTTTGGTAATAAATGTTTGTGAGTGCCGCGTTGGGGTTGACAAAAACAAATACTGCTGTGGCATCGGAGTTTCCCGAAGAGTGCAGTTTGGGGATTTGAGTCGATCAATGACAGCCTGCCTGTAGTCGCCACCTCGGAATTCAATATGTTTTTATGCACACAAGAAACCAGCTCACTGGGAGAAATCAGGACATCATAGTCTTGTTACTGTGCGTATTATATGCACCAGGTTGGTCAGTTATTAGATTCCTTTTCCATCCCCTACCACATTTTTGAACCAAAGATGGCATATTTTAAGTGAATTTGTGACACAGTAGGATGCTGCAGCCTGAAGAGGTTTTTTTTTTCGGCCAGAGCATTTGGAGCGACGGTTCAGTGAGAGGACAGGCTCTGTAGTGAGAAACTGTGTTTTTTTTCCATTTTGTGTGAGCAATTTGTATGACATTTTCTACAAATACTCTAATGTTCAGCTCTGGAAATCAACTCATTCAGACTTATTTTTTCAATGCCGGTTATAGTCCGACTTAATTATTTTAGGTACAGTACAAGCATGCACCACTATGAGTAATGATCCTTCCTTTAATCCCTGTCACAGCAACACCTTCCTAATCTAAAGTCTTCGTTGTGCACATGCATACATGTAAAAACCCTGGTAGAAAACTGTAAAAAAAAAATAAGGGTTCTCCAACAATATTGCCTCATTAACCAGGTTTGTGGTAACCCCTTACCCTAGTTAAGGAATCCAGGAGGCTTGTTCAGAAATAAATAGGGTTAGTGCAGAAAGCCGCTAATAACCAGGTTGCTTTAGTGCAGGTAAACAGCCTGTGAGTGAAGCCTGATTAATCCAAACGATTAAGTTTAAAGATGGGAGGGTGCTACATAGTTTAAGGAGGGGGAGTACACAGAGAAAGACAAATCTTGAGTGCGACTGATCCAACCTAGTGTGTCTGGCAGGTGCAGGGAGAGTGTTGTGCAGTGATGGGCTTTAAGCATCTCCTTTGAAGTCAAGTGTATCTTGGCTGCCCAATATACTCTCTTTCGCACCTCCCTCCTCTTCTCAGAGAGAAGGAGTGGGGGATTACTGGGGGAGGGGGGGCTTTAGGGACATTTAAAGCAGCATTTCAAGGGAATCAGGCCTGCTTTAGACTCCCTAGGCCCTGTGACCAGGCACTCGTCTCCCTCTTAACTCCAGCCGCACTAATCAATCTCCTCTGCTCTCTTCACAGTAGAGAAAGATGGGGAGAGGGAGAGAGACACAGAGAAACAGAGAGTGAGTGAGAGAAAAAAAAAAAGCTGAGAAGAGAGAGGGAAGAGAAAGAAATAGGTGAAAAGTCTGGGATTTGGTTTCGGACATGAAGCGCTCGCTCTCTCCCCCTCTGTGGTCGCTGTGGGCCCAGCTACTGAATATGCATGTCCCGGGTAGTGGAGGAGCCCAGAGCAATCGCAGGCTCTCATTCTTCCTGCAGTGAAGTTTACTCCAGACCATCCAAAGAGCCGGGCCTCTGTGTTAGTGCTGTTTGACGAGTGCATAGGGCCTCCACTTAGAAAGCCAAGAGTCTTGTATAAGCATTGTAAAGGGATCTGCGCCGGGCCCTGCTGACTGGTGAAATGGCAAAGCTGGATCTCTGATGTCACTGTCAACTGATAAGGGACTTATCAGGACAAGCTGCAATGACTTTTAGAAGCGGCCGTATTAAAGGGTAAGTGGCAGTGAAAACAACAACAATTTGGCTTGCCGCTGCCATTTTGGAAACGCTTAATGGGCAGTGTGGTTAGAGCCTGGGGATGGGTAATAAACTTAAATAGTTTGTCAGAAAAATGAAAATGTGACGTGTGCAAATACATAACAGGCTCAGGCCAATTCAGTTTTAATTCAACAAATTCAGGAGAGGCTTTTATTCAGTTTATTGGTTGGTGTTGTAAATATATCACTTGAGAATAACTGTCTGTCCTTAACCAATTAATTTAAGTGTGACTTATTGTGTGAGTGTGTGTGTGTGTGTGTGTGTGTGTGTGTGTGTGTGTCTTACATAATTAGCAGCACCGTCTGTCCCTTCGTATCGGAGTACGGCCAGGACAAAGCAGAGATACTCCTGCTGACTGGTCAGGGGCTTGTTGTAGAAGCCGTTGTATCTCTTCTCATCGCCAAGGGTGAAGGTGGTCGGCAGTGAAGCCAATTTGGCGGCAATGTAAGGCTTTGAGGAATCAAGGTGGCGTCGCCGCCTCAGGACAGGGCCCTCACTTGACTTTAGCAGCTGTGGAAAACATAGAAGGCAAAGGTTAAGGTCAAGTTTGGCAACACAGAGGAAAAGTAAGAGTTAATAAAGAGACTCAATTTACTGCATCACACTGTCACATGGAGGTGAAAGCCAACGATGAATGAGACTTGGCAAAAAAAAAAAAAAAAAATTAAATTATGTGTAACAGAACAACTGAACGCCATAACTCCTAAAATCTAAAAAATTCCACACAGCTAAAATGCCCTTTGCTCAGTGATATAACTTTGCAAACAATGCAGCCAAGCTACGAAGTGAGCAATTAGCGCTTGCTCCAGCACACAATCTCAGCATGACTGCCAGCCTGGTTAATAAATGAGCAGGAGCATACAGCACTGCGGCATTGTTTTCAGCAGCATTTTGTTTTCTGTCAGTGATGTCTCATGTGCTGCTCCAGATGTAGCTTTATTAAATCATTATGTCGGAGGGAGGAGACAATGGCCTGCTCAGTGTTTAATGACTCAAGGAGTCCCATCTCTTTCTCTCTCTTGGTCTCTTCTGTTATTTCTACAGGGAGCTTGAACAATAGCGATCCAAACCAGTGAGCTTCGCAGTTTACTTAAAAATGATGCTATTAATATTCAGGCATGTCATTTAGCTTAAATTCCCTAGTGGACAAGGAAGACCTTTATTCAATAGAATAATAAAACAGTCATAAATCTTTATCCTCATTTGAATACCTTATGTAAAACTTTGTCTGGAGTTGCCAAACTCTGAGACTATAAAGAAAAATATGGAGGTAGAACAGTAATTTCTAACTACTATTTTGAAAAGTAAAAATAAACTTGCTTCACATCTACATCAATGGTTATATACCATTAAGATTATTCTCTGTTCACTGTTGGATTCAGCAGATGGGAATTGTCTGCAGAGCTGACATCCAATCAGGATACTCCCCACCTGCAAGAGTGAGTCATTTGAAATCTCTCTACCCTGCACCTCCCCTCCCTGAGCCCAGGAGGGTAGAGCTAATTAGCTACAACCAGTGACTTCCTACCCTGTTGGAACAGGAGAGGCTATTGGTGGCCTCTGACCTGGCACATTAGCCAATCAGCCACCGGCTGGCACTCACCTCATCCAGGTCCATCTCGTCTGGATTCTTCCACCGGCGCGTTGACTGGGACACCGGCACCACCACGATGTAGTACCACCTGCCAAGAAAAATAAAGCCTGTGTTAAGACTGAGTAACTGAAGCACATACACGCTGAGATCAAAGTGGGCCAAGCACATTAATAACACAGTGAAAACATTTAGAAAGACATACTTTCACTGTGAGGCTTGCTGGGCTGAATTCAAAACTTGAGCGCTACACAAGCGGGTCCAACCAAGGTCGAACACCAGCAGATTGGCACTGCATTCTCCAATTAATGGCTAATCACTAAGAACATCTGCCATGTAGATTGGAACAAACACTGTCCCAGTGAGAGGAGCCCTCAGCTAATAGAGATCCCCATAGGAATCCTTAGGTTAATAAGACCAGCTATGTTACTACTTGTGTGTGTGTGTTTTTATTGCTATTATAATAAAAACCAAAGTAGAAGGAACAGAAAGACATTAGAAAGACATTTAGGAGTTTGGGGTCAAACTAAGGAGTTAAGTAATAAATAGAGGAAAACACTTGTGAGTACACAATGTACAAACATCTGTGTCTGTGTTTATTTATGTTCTGGCTCTTTCTTGCTGTCTCTCTCGTTTTCTCCCCCAGTCTGTCTTCTCTCAGCTCAAAGTTTTTCACCCACTGCGGCATTCAACCACTTGTAAAATCAGCTGCTGCTGACAGTGAAAGCAGCTGCTTCTCTCCCCTTCTCTCCAGGCCTCGACTCTGTGATTCAACAGTCAGTCAAGCCTCAAAGTGGGAGAAGACATGTATAACAAGACTCCTCTTCCTTCCTCACCACACACACACACACACACACACGCACACAGACACACACACACACACACACACCCCTCCACTTTCCAATCCCCAATCACCTGCGCTCTTTGCCTGTCAATCTGTGCCAGAGCTTGGCCAGCCCTGACAGCCCTGTAATCTTTTTACCAATCAACCCTGTGCACTCCCCCTACTCAGATGTGTCCTACATGTGTGTGTGTGTTTTAGGCTTTACTCATCAGGGTCAGGCACAAGTCTGCTCTTAACAATTTGAGTCAAAAGATAATACAGCTAGACAAGATGTTAAAAGTTGCAATTATCATCAGCTGCTGTGCCATAAAGTTGGCTGAGAGACCAAAAGTAGCAGTTTTAAGTTTTAAAATAAGTTTAGTATTGATCAGATACAAACATGCCACTAGTGCTGCTGTTGCTATTGGAAATTTTCAGAGCTGCAGATGAATTAGCTGCCAAATACAAAAGTTTTTTGACTGCTGTTTAGGGGCCACTTCCACAAAAAAGCCACAAAATGCACCAATTTCAAGTATAAATTCCTCTGTTCTCCTCTTTTCTTCATTTACTCACAGTATTGCTGTAAATGTTTTTGTTTTTTGTAGTTTTCATTCATTTGATCTTTCCATAAAAAGAGATTGTAAATGTACTCATTATTCCTGTAAATGGTGAAATGATTCAAGCCTAACGTGCATGTTTCCATATTCTTAGTGTCACAGTGTGGTTTATGAGAAATAAATAAATAAAGTCCAATACTATGTGATGATATATATAGATAATATATACCATAATATATCCCTACAAAGCTAGCCTGAAAAGGTTGCACAAAACACTTT
Source organism: Thunnus thynnus (assembly GCF_963924715.1). Classification (NCBI taxonomy): domain Eukaryota; kingdom Metazoa; phylum Chordata; class Actinopteri; order Scombriformes; family Scombridae; genus Thunnus; species Thunnus thynnus. The sequence continues at coordinate 22,228,412 of NC_089528.1, forward strand.
GATAATCCCTAATGGAAAGCTTGGTCATTGCAGCAGCCAAGAATAAAATATAAATGAAGGTACATTATTGCCTATGCTACTGCAGGAAAACAGAGTCTACTGGCTAAGAACAATAATCATCTATTGGAGGATTCATACCTAGAATCAGAGCTAGTCTTTGTGTTCTGTCCAGTGTGTGTCAGTACTGACCTGACACGTGTGGTGGTCTGGACCTTGGGCAGGTTGATGGTCATTTTGCCACCCTGAGCCTGATGTGTGCTGTAAATGGGCCTGGTCTTGATCAGGTCAGGGGCAGTGCGGATGGACACCTGCTGCTGCAGACCTCCTGCAATGTTGCCTCTGCTTGTCAGCACAAAAGAGTAGTCTGTGTCTGGCTGCAGCTGCGTGATCAGCTTCCTCTTCAGGTTTCCTTGCACCTCCACACTTTGCTGGTTATACAAGATCTGTAGGCACACAAGGGAAAACTTGTAGTTACAGTTAAAGTTACTATACATAAAAAAATGTATATCCTTCAGACAAATGCTCTCTCTCTCACACACAAGAGCACGCACATGGACAAAAGTAGTATGGTCCTAAGGGAGGCGCCCATCTCATCTGACACCTCAGCTCATGTGCTTCAGTGTCACACTTGCCCATTGGTGCATATCGAATAGTTTTTTTACACTTCAAATTGTCTTTGCTCCATTACCACGGGGTGGGAATTGATGTAATATAATTTTGACAGATTATTATACCTCATAAATGAGCATGAATCTGGCTTTTCATATATTTCCAGTGCAAAAAGTCACTGCATCACACCCTGGCGAAAGTATTACAGGTCTAATAGTGTTGCCCTGCAATACAAGTATATTACAAATATACTGTATGTACATTGTGTTGAAGTAACAATGAAGCTTTCCAGTGGAAAAAAAATCTTGTAATCACTGTTGTTTCATATTTTTTTAAGTTAAAGAATAGATATTTTACAATGCCTTATTGCAATCAATATTATCCAAGTATAATAGTTACTAGTATTAAAAAGTATTAGAGCTCATACAACCACTCAAAAACTTAGGTAAAGTGTTCATGGGGAATTTTTTTGATTTGATTGAGTAACCCGACTGGGAATTTTTTCAGGACTGCTGAGTCAACTTCCTGCTTGGCTGGCACTTACCTTGAAAGGCACTTGGGATTTGTAGTTCGGTGGTAAATCCCAGGTGAGGAGGACAGATGTTTTCATGACAGCTTTGACACCAAAGTTTAGGGTGGGGAAATCTAGGGTGGGAAAAATCCTTCCATTAACATCTCAAGTAATCATGACATCTTGTACAACACAAAATGTAATCTCTGTGCGTAATTAAATTTCACACAACTGTACAGCGAGTAAACCCCCTCAGTAAACAATGTGAACATATTGCACAGTGATACCTTATGACCAAACTTGACAAGCCACAGGGGGCTTCAAAGAACATCAACAATCTCATTCACGCTTGTTTACAGATCACATAAAAATAGCCTTCATCTCCCTAAGCCTGTTCCATTTATTACACCACGTTCACAACAACTACGTACACAACAGGCAGAGATCTCTGTGATTACCAGAAATGTATATAGCAGTGGGAGTGGCGCCATGTTTCTTAAAATAGGTATCACGCACAACCGGTTATAAATAAGAAATCTTATATTTATAAGATTATAAAATGCATGAGGAGGTACATTCTGGGTACGATTTAGATTTGTGTGTAATGGGAGGGAGGATGAGGAGGCATGGTAATGTGACTGTAGCGTGTAATGAGATTAGTACTCTATAAATCAATAAACACAGCGCTGTACTGTACTGAGTGGTAGATGAGAAAGACATGGCACTGATAAAGACATAAAAAGAGACAGTTATAGAGGGTTCAAAACAGAAGCAGGTGATACGGTGTTCACGCATGTGCTCACGTATGTTGTGGGTAAGGTTGTGTGTGTGTGTGTGTAGGTGTGTGTTAGTGTGTAATGTATCTGTGTAAGCCTAAAGGTGCCCATGTTTACATGTTCGTGTATTAAACCCTGATATGGTGTTTTCAAATCAAACACGCCCAATATGTTTTTGTATAAATGTCAGCCATGTGTCCTATCGGTTATCCTACCATTTGACATGGTCCTGCTCTGGATGCTGGGGCTGAGGGGTCCCCCGCCCTTGCTGGTGAAGGCCTGCACCCTGATGTCATAGGTGGTGTCAGGATTAAGGCCCTGGATAGTCATGTGCGTATCGGATGTGCGGTTGGTGCTGTTCTGCTGACTGTTGATGTCCCTGTACACCACCACGTAGTATACGATCTTGCCATTCCTTTCGGGCAGCTGCGGGGGCTCCCAAGTTAGCTGGGTGCTGGATTGGGTCAGTCCTGTGACTTGCAGGTTGAAGGGGAAGCCTGAGGGCACGTCTTCCGGGGTGCTGATCTCCTTTACGTAGGCCTCACCGATGCCTGCACGGTTACGGGCACTAAGGCGGAAGACGTAGGTGGCGCCTTTGTGCAACCCGGTGACAGTGTAGTGGTCGTCGGTCTTCCTCAGCTCGCGTGAGGTGTAGTTGTCGTCATCGGTACGCTTGTACTGCAGCTGGTAGCCCATCAGCTCACCCACCATTTCCTTTGGCGGCTGCCATTGTATCAGCGCTGTGTTGCCCATCGTGGTGCTGATCATCATAGTAGGCTTGCCCGGCACTGAAAAGATTGAAGTAGAGAGAAAAAGCATAAGTTGTGATGTAATTCTTCTAAATATACGGGATCTATTTCTAGCAATCCTGGGCGTTGAAGCTAACACATACTCTTGAATGCAGAAGACAAGGGTTATCAGTTTCAAGCCTTAAAGATGATAACACGGTGTTCCGTTTAAACAGATAGCACATATCCTATGTTTTACATGATAAACCTGATAAAACTGACTCTCACCTGCTCCGGTGGTGGTGATGACTTTAGCTTTACTACGAGCTCCATCTCCTTTTGTGGTGTATGCTGCTACAGTAACAGAGTAGGTGGTTTCAGACTGCAGTCCGCTAATGACGGCCTCCTGCAAAATGGAAAGATTATGAGGTCACAGGTTAAAAGGAATCAGAAAGTCTGAGCGACACTGCCTCAGGGCAAAAATAAAACAAAGAAAAACAACCCCACGAACACCTCTCACACAAGCTCCTACACCCTCAAAAAACACACAAAGCCAAAAGAAAATAAAAAATAAAAAAAATTAAACACCCTTCTCCATCCACTTGTAGCTTCTTGATCAATTTGCCTATAACAGGAAACAAAAAATTTGAAGCATTTAACAGAAAAAAAAAGTTTTGAAGGCACACAAACGGGACCAGGAACTTTTCTTAGTCAAGAAAAACTCCTGCGCCCAATTGTAAGGCACACGCTGAACCCATTAAACCAACAAACCAAACAAATGAACCAGAACATCACCAGTGTGTCAGTGTTCATGTCTGCTGCATGGATAAGCATGAGATTATACCCAGAGGAACTTAGGGTCATCATGAATCTGCAGATATTACACATTACATATTTACGTATTCATTCTTGGATAAAACTTTAATGTTTGTTATCTAATAAAATTAGATTCTTGGTTTCTTATTGTCCTCTGGATTCCTATGTTAGTTGGGCTGAATTTTAAATGTTCTCTACACAAAAACACAGACACACTAATGTGGTTGAATAAATCAGTAACTGAACAGTCAGGAACGAACAGACAGAAAAACAGCAACAATTGAATACGCTGTTATTGGTAACCTGCTGCAGTACTGGCACTCACTTCACCAGACTGCATCAGTCTGAGTAAAAACACACCCACACACGCTGAAATTAAACTCTCTGAGCTTGAACAAAGCCCGTACGTAAACAGACATACACACACTTGAATGCAAATACTCACCTAAGTATATATACTGTATAGACACATACATGGAGGTATGCATGCACGTACAGACACACCGTAAATGTGCATATGTAAAACGCACACAATGATACACGCAGACATGAGCACACACTCGATACCAAGAACAAATTAATGCCTGCGGCTTGAGCACACATGCTGGAGTTGTCTGTTTCTGATTGGGGCCACAGAGAGGACGAATACGCCAATGCCTACAAGCCTTCCTGCCGGAACTCCTTGCAAACTTCTCATACTCTTGGAATATTATACAGATTCGCCCTATTGCTGTTTCTCTAACTAATGAAGTTTTAATTTCCTAACCATAGAAGAACATTTAACAGTCTATATAGGCCAGCTCTGTTTGACAATGCTTTTTACTGCCCCTCTCTTTAAGGGACATTTGGTGCTCCCGTACTAGCCTTTAAGAGAGATGGGGGAAAAAATGCTAAATTACTGTATCGTAAAACCGTTTTAACTTTATGGAGGAAGTCTCATTACTTTAATCATACAAAATGGCTTTAACAGTCTCAGCAGTGGCAGCCGCAGAGATCTTTTTTCCCCCTATTCTAGCAAGGTCGAATTGGGTCTAGTAACACTTTTGAAACTCAGCAGAAAATAGAAAAAGCAAGGCTTCAAAGTTTCCTTCTGAGCAAATGCTTAGAGCAGCACCAAAGGGCATTACAGAGATTATCAAGTCGACTAGTTATAGAAATGGATTCTTCCCTACAAGTCTCCCTATACCACTGTCCTCACTCTGGTAAAAAAAAAATGCCAGGGGAAAAATGGGCAGCATTGTAAAAACAAATATATATATATATATATATATATATACATTTCATATTTTTTTTCCCAAAGCACAGCATTTGATGTATTCGGTTTTTTTGCATTACAAGATTCCATGAAAATTTAAACTGTTTTTTGTGAACAAGCCATGGGTCAACAAGACATGCTAATGTTTTTGCTGTTGACATCTGTCTGCGGCCAGTCACACTACATTAGTTACCTGGCACACAGACCACAATCGTCTAAACATGGCTGCTAAAGAAATAATAAAGATGTGTGAACAGATGTCTTCCTCTGACAGCGTCTCGCTCTGTGTCTGTCAGGTGTTAATCAACATATTAAGAGGAGAGGGAGAGGAGGCAAGCCTGACTCATGCCATGTGGGTGTAGCTGGAGGAATCTGGCCATGTGTGCTGCTGTTTAACTGAGCGTTATCACATAAATAAAATGATCTATGCACATCGTGCTACCTCATTTACAAAGTAAAAGACAAAACAAAAAAAATGTCCAGTTTTGATACATAAACAGATTAACAAAAAAACTCAGCATTCATCATCCAGTGGCCACTGGATTGATGAATCAGTTTGAAACCTATGTTTTTTGTCAGAGGAAACACTAAAATTGCTCAAATTAATTCTTTGATTCTTTCTTTTAAAGGCTATAAACCTTTCTTAAACAATTTCTTTGCCCTTGTTTGAATGCTGAAAACACTGTTTGTTATTCTGGCAGATTTCTATTGAATTTCCAACTAGAAACAGTAAGTGGCTCTGCATTTATGCTAGTGCAATATGACGTCTAGGAGGTAATAAGCCATAACAAAGGGCTGCATGACAGCCATGGAACAGTGAGCTGCCATCCAGGCAAATGAAAAGAACATGAAAGGCTGGTGGCAATCTTGGAGATGCGTGGTTCTGATAAAACACACAGCTCCTCCCCTCAGATAGACATGTCATCTGGAACAGTGGGGGAGACAGCAGGTTAGGCGAGCCTGATTAATGTCAGCATCACGCTGGGAAAGTGACACATAACCTTTGACTGCATTGTACGCTCAATGACGGGGGGGAGCACTGCATGCTCAGTGCGGTAAGTGCCTCAGATCACTCGCGAATGCCCAACTGTTACTATGAGTTTGTCTTATGGTAAAATGTTGAAGTATTAGACTAGTACACAATCATCAGTGGGAATAATCTTCATGCTTCGTGGTTGTAGTAGCACACACACATAAATATAAAACCCGGGGATCATTATGGCACACATCTCTTGCTGTGGTTATGATGGGGTTATGATATTTCAGAGGGATTCACACCGAGTGGATTACAGGCATGGCACACACAGAAACCAACACACACACACACACACACACACACACACACACACACACAACTCATAATCCAAACACAACACACACAACACCCCCAAACTGCAGAGGGGAGAAGAGTCTGCCCTGCAAGACAACCCAGCAGCACACATGAGGGTTACTCACATGCTCGGTGGACTCCTCAATATTCCACTGATGGGAGAGAAGACACAGGACACAGGGCGGGGAGAGAAATGAGTCAGAGACAACACAACAGGCATGGAAAAAAAGCGCTTGACTTTTTTTCGCTCAAAGACAGATGAATGTAGGTGTCAGGAGAGTCATGCAGTAGACAAAAAAAAAAAACAAAGGGAGATTGTGATGGAAGAGAAGTAAAAAAGGGAGGACAACTTGAGTGGAATGAAACATATTGTGTAACCACGTTGAGCAATATTTGTGAAATTCGTTATTGCTTATGATGCACTGCCTTGTGTCTCATTTGTCTATGAATCACATAAAAACATCTCACTTCCTCTTAATCACAGGACACCTTTATTCGGTATGATAACAATCTCACGGTGGACATCTCTGAAGCATTTCCCCTATCCTTACTGAAATGGAGGAAGAGCCTTTTATTCATTATATTTCAATATGTTTTCAAAATGTTCTCCTTGCTCGCTGTGCTTGGCCAAGTGATTCCTGGGGGAAGTGAAAGCCCATTTCGTGCTGCGGGGCTCCGTCGGTGCCGAGCGTGAAATCCTATTACCAGTGCCGCTATGCTAGCCTTGTGACATCAAACACCATCGATGCAGAACGCAACTGCTGGCGTTTACCAGCAACTTGCTCCACAGTTCAGCTACTGCAGAGGAGTTCACTGATGGGTGGCCTGGTTGACAAGGGGCAGGAGAGATGACACTGGTGGCACTGATGAGGGACAAAGTGGAGAACAGAGAGAAGGGGGGTGGGGGCTGAGGAAGTACAGTGTGTAAGGGTGGTGATGACAAGAGATTTTATTTGAACATTAGAGTGCATAACTACCGTAAGAGCTGCTGCTGGACTGGGAAACACTGGGGAGGTGAGGTGGTGGAGGCTGAAACTGAAATATGACAGGACTAGGGAAGGAGATGAAGGAACTGGTGTGGCCAGAAACTGTATTTAACCATCAAGAATTCTAGTTTATAAAATTTAGGTTCACCCAAATTACAAAAAAAACCCCACATTTTTCCACTGACATCCAGTGGTTGCTCTAGCCATGATAGTTTTGCCCAGGTTTAGAGAAATCCATCTCTGAGTCTTCTGTTGCCTCTTGAATTCGATGGAGGTAAATGGAATTTTGTTGGTTTTGCACATTAAAACATTCAGCAGCAATGTGACTTTTCAGTCTGTGAAGCTTATATTAGCTCAAGCAGTTATATATAATATTATTAAACCGTTAATCCAGGGAGGACCTCAACAAGAAGTAACTGCATCAATTTGTCTGATTTTCTGAATAAGCTTAGGATTTCACTTAGTGAATACCATGTAGACCACAAATATGTGTGTAGAATTTAATTTAGAAATGGACATCCCAATCACAATGTTGGTGAGAAAAATCACAATTAGATATTTTTCTCAAACTATTCAGTCATACAGGCAGATATCTCTAAACTTGAGCAAATAACAGAAAATCAAACAAAGCCAGAAAGCCTCACACACACTGCTGATTCATTGTACACTGGAGAAACGGTGTTCATCATCCTCCACTGACTGTTGACATATGAAAAGACGAAAGACCCAACTTCTCCGCCCTCCTCCCTGTGGATGGGTCTTTATCACCAGTTTACTCAAGCATGAGCTAGGCCTCTTATGGTCCCAGTTGCAACTGGTTGAGACACATGGTGCATCAAAAACTGCTGCCTCATGCTCCCCTGACGTAGCGGGGCACTAAAGAGTACCATTTAAGAACAGCTGCTACTTAACTCCATGAATAACAGTTTGCGACGTGCCTAATTGGTTAATTTGTTTACCGTCAACTCCACTCAGAATTTCAACAGAGCAGCGAACACATTAAGGTTCGCAAGAGTTCCTATCTCATCTTGGGCTTAATCCCTTTCTATCGCAACTGTTTTTGCTTTCTGCTTAAATCCATGGGAGAATTATAAATTATCTCCCATTTATATTTCAAATGCCAACGCAAGCTGAAAACACATCATTGCTGATAAGCGTCGTTTGTGGAAACGGAGCGGTATAATTTGCAGGCGGGTGAATGCAAATGTGATGACATGGGCTGAGATGTGTGGCTATAAAAATGGGAACGAGGGGGGGGGGAGCGAGTGATGTGGAAGAGAAGGAGCTGTCATGATTGATGGAGTGAAATGGGCTGAGGTGCTTCTTTTCTCTTTTTTTTTTTCAATTCCCATTCAACTCCAATCTGAGGCAGTGAAGGCCGTAGAGCCAGTGAAGCATTGCCTCGCTTGCTCGCACAAGCTTGCATGCTGAAATGCACACACAACACAAAAAACGCATGAGTGGTCAAACAAAATGAACCTGGAAAAGTAGTGCTGAATGAAGGCAAACTTGTGCAGAAAATGTATAGAACCACAGACAGTGGCTAATGCCTTCAAACTCAATCATGTCATTTTCTGTCAACTTTTATGGATGCGTATATGAAAAACATGAGCCTAGAGGTTGCTGCGAGTACATAGTGATGGAGCAGGCTTTGTGGTACAGAGTTGCCCACTCAGGTTCAGGCCACTTTCCCAACAGAAATATGGTTGGAATAAGGGTCGATAACATCACACTGTTAACATGGCCTCTGGTTTAAATTTAGCAGGGAAATGAGGGCGCTGTGTGGGCTCCTGCTTGAAAAGAAAAGAGGCGCTTAAACCGCCCACGCACAGGCAAGCTCTCCTAGCTCTCCTCCCAGCGTTACAGCTAACCCTGAGAGAGGGTGAAGAGGAGAGAAAGGGCCAGAGACAGAGAGAGAAAGAGAGACAAAGAGAAGGGGAGAGGTGATAGCGATTTTGACAGAATCTGCAATCCAATCAGTCGGTTTAGATATGTGATTGAAGTCTATGGTGAGGTTGTGGTATGTTGTGTGAGAGCCCTGGAAACTCTGGATTTTTCTTTTCTTCCTGGCAGGCTTACTCTGCATCTAATGCAGGTGAAAGGGTGGATATGGAATTGATTTCACAACACATTAAAAAAAAATCTTGAGAGAAACACTATGGGCTGTGCCAAGATAGAGGAAAATTATTTTTTTCCTTTTATTCATCACCAACTACAGGTGTGTGTTTGAGGGATTTGCATGAGTCTAAGATGAGTCATGAACTTTTCTCAGCCAGCTGGAACACCTACTACAAGGTTGATCTAAATGTGCGTGTTTGTTCATGTTATCTGCGTTGTTTTTTTCCACTTGTTGTTGGGATACGTGAATGGAAAGATGTGTGAGAAAAGGAGGGATTGTTCTAAAACCAGTTGGGTGAATGTGGACAAGGAAACGTCGGCTGACTGTGTGGTCTTTAACGACGTCTGGGCAGGTCTTTGCAGGTTGGCTACTCAGCGCTGCTCATAGAAAACAATCTGTTGAGATGACTCAATCAAGGGTAACCAACCTGCACACAAGGCTCTGGTAATTACTCAACCGGCTTCTTGGGCAGGAAGAGTGCAAAAAGAGGCCACAAGAAGAAGGGAGGGTAGTTGGAGGGGAGGTGAGGAGGAAAACATAGAAGGAGAAGGGAAATTCCTGCCAGAAAGGGGACAGCAAGTTTGAGAGGTGTCCTGGACACCAAACTGGAGCATGAGAGCTATTCTGAGCGCCAAATAGCAGTGTTTCTTTGTGTTTATTGTGTGAACCTGGCACAAATGAGGCATGGCGGGGAGTATTGTTTGCACAACAAGTAGGGTCATGTTCAGTTCAGTTTTCATAATGCAAAACAAAGTCCCGCTGAACACGTCGACATGAAGAAAACACTTCCAGGAAGACAAGCAGCCATCATGTTTTCCTTTTCTTCCAGACCAAACGATGCTGTCCTGGCTGTCAAGCACTCTAGTACACAGTCAGATAACAATGAACTGTCAGCAGCAGCTGCCAGAAACTACTGCTGTAAAACAAAGGTGTTGGACTGTGTTTGGGAGTTGAGGGCAGACTATTTGGCCAGGTGTAGAGACGTTGCCAGGTGACATCAGCCAAGGCCTCTCTTATACACTCTTATTCTGAGCTCTGTCTGACCAAAATGAATTTAATGTTAATTTCATACGTAGAAACGGCTGCAGAGTCCCATGTAAGATGGGCCAGTTGGGTGGCTTGACAACCACACAAAAATGACTCATTATGTATTTATCACAGAATGCCCTATTACAGAGTTCAGATCCACAAGCTTCTACTTGTACCTCTTGGGATGTATAGTAGCACATCTGTCATGTCACTTTTATTAGTTTATTGACCTTTCAGCATTATTACAGGTTCATGATGACATATGTATATATGTAGAACAATATATGTAGAACAAAAAAATTCAAATAGACTAAAAATTTTACATAGACTAAAATTTAAAATGTGCAATTATATTATCTCATATATATATATATATATCTAAAATCCATCATTTAGGAGTCTGCATATATAGGGGATTGGTGATCTCTTGTCACTCCAAGATGTCAATGTTTCCTCCACTGTAATGATAAGTCTGAAGACAGTGGGATATTTGCCAAAGCAAATGAAGTTTAATAGCGCCACTCAAGGGAACAGCAGTGTGCACTGCCTGGGAACTGAACCAGCAACCTGCTGGCCTCCCTAAATGCTGCTGCAAAGCATTTATCAGCAAACACTGCTAAGAGACACATGCAAGGCTGTTCGGATTTTTTGAGGTGTTCCTGCGGCCACGGAGCACTTACTTGCTCAAATTAGATGTTTTTGTTGGAGGCCATCAAGGGTGCAAGTGAATGCGTGTTCGCGCAAATGTTACTCGCGGCAAACAATCAGAGGGAGGCTCTTAAGATGGGCTCTCCTCTCCCAGAGAGAGGGAAAAAGTGAGAGTGGGGTTTCTGGTTTTAAGATATTCATGAATCTCTGAATCCCTCTTAAGGATTACAATCTCTCATCCATCTCATGGTGTCGCACGGCTTTGGGCGATTTGAAGCCGCTTGCATTAATGTGCAAAGGGCGGCATCAGGAAAATAACTCTAATTTATAAACATGGTAACAAGGCAGTGCATATGTATTACTGCTAAAAATCCAAAGAGAGGTGCATTGATTGCACTAAGCCCGATCCTGATGTAACACATAGAATATTTAATAGCTAATACTGTAGAATTAGAATGGATCTTGTTATGACAGCTAATCCGAAGCTGTAGGAGCAGGGTACCAATTTAGAGTCAAATGTCACATGTGGAGAAAGATGGAAAAAAAAGAGAGAGGTGGGGGGTTGCGGGTGGGATGCTACTGCAGTCGACAGAAAGAAAATTCCATGTGTGTCACCTGGCATGGGGGAAATGAAGTGTGAATTCAGAGAATGGAATAGAATAGGGGAGCAATGGAGAATGAACGTAATGGGAAATGAACATAAGAGACAGCTACAGACAGTGAAAGAGAGACAGAGAAAAAGTGGACATGAGTAAGGTATCACCCAGTACCTGTGCCTCTGGCAAAGCCACATCCATGATGTTAGGTTGGCCTCGAGGTTCACCGTTTTCGAGCCGGGAGAAGATGACTTGGTATCCTCGGATTTGGCCGTGCTGTTTTCCCTGCAGGGGTGGCTTCCAGGTGACCCGAATGGCTGTTGAGTTTATGGCTTCAACCTCCAGCTTCCTGGGAGGTGCTCCCGGCACTGGTATCCAGAAGAGAGAGGGAGGGAGGGAGGGAGGGAAGGCAGAATTCAAGACAGAAAGACAGAGACAATGAGAGAGAGGAAAGAGTCAAAAATGCTGAGCTAGTGATTTCCCTCAGTTCACTGTGTTTTGTGATGAGAAGCCAAAAACTATCAAAATAATGACTCCTGAGATTTTTATAGACTTGGGTGCTCCGCAGAAAGAAGTGATACTTGAATTGGCAATGAATTATAATCATGTCTTCTCACTTCAGACATTCTATGTCTACTGTGTCCCCAAAACACCCTATGCGGGACAGCATGTGGTCTAGTGATGTCTGTAATGCCCTTAATTTCGGTATCGGAATTAGCTGTGTTGCGGCAAACTTCAAACACATTAATTATAGACGACTCTCTCTAAGGAGCAGCCGCTCTCTATCACACTGCAAACAAAACGAAGAATGAGTGAGGAAGAAAGAGAGAAGAGCGATAGAATGGAGAGGGGGAGTTCTGCTCCATTTCTATTCCACAGAACAGAAGAAAGAAAACTGGAGGACATTTAAACAGTGAAAGAGGAGGAAAGTGGTGCAGATAGTGAGCCCAGGGTGATGAGCCTTAACCTGCCATAGATGTAAAGTTTTAAAGTTATAGAGAACAAGCTGGAAGGAGGAAAAAAGAGAAGGTGAACCCCTCTCCTACCACTACCACCTCATTAACTCATAGTTGATCAACAGGACACAGAGAAATGTGCAGTAGTAGTAGTAGTAGTAGTAATTGAAGAAAATAGTGACAGTCAACCCTAGACAACAGAGATGTGAAGAGTCTGAGAACACTCTGCTTCAGGGGAGGTGTCAACCTACCATCCTCTTTGGTTCTCATCCTCACTGGGGCACTCTCAGGGCCTGGGCCCACGTCAGTGTGTGCCCTCACCCACACCTGATACTCAGTCCACTTCTCCAGGCCCTCCAGCACATAGCTGGTGGCGTCTGCACCGATGCCCGTCACCTCATGCCGCTCCGTGTCCTCTCCAGCCAGGGCCTGGTAGCTGACTGTGTAGCGCACAATGGCGCCGTGGCGACTAGCGGCGGGCGGTGCCACCCAACTCACCTTGAGGCTGGTGGAGCTGAGGCTGACCAGATGTACCTCCTGAGGGGGGGCAGATGGGGCTGCAGGGGAAGGGGAGCACAACCACACGAATGGGGGCACGGATCAAGCAAACAAAAAAATAAACTAAAACACAAGCAAACATAAGGCAAAACCATGGAAGCTTTTGTAAAGTGGTCAATATAAAAATGAAAATGTAATATTTAAATTGGCAATGTAATATATTTTTAGGTTCCTGTCTACAATATGCTACAAAATCTGGCTCCATAGTTTCCCTGCTAATCTGCCACATTCATCTACAGAGAAGCTTTTTCTATATTTTTTCAAAGGAAATAAAAACTGTAAAGTGGCAGTAGCTTTTTTGATGAAAAAATAGTCCATTGAAATACAGTACTGGATTACAGCTTTTACATACTTGACATCAATGTCCAGCCAGGCTATTCCATGTTTTGGCTTTGTCCTCTTCCTTGTACTCAACCTTATACTGAAAGTCTATTTTTGAGTTACTTTCTGAGCTGGTGAGATTCATACATCATTTGCACAAATACTGTAGGTGACAAATTTAATGATATCACATTGCAGGCTTGAATATGACATTTTCATTTTTTATACTGGATTCAAAAAGCTTCCATACAAAACAGGATGCTACCTCCGGACTGAGAGATTGGCTGCAAAAATGCATTACCAGACTACTGTTGAAGCTGTGTTTGGTGCTGCATTTATGCGAGAGACCATGACACAGGGCGGGGTGAACAGAATATAAAATATATACCAAACTTTTACAAGGCAATGTTTTCATAAAGACATAATTTGTCCCTAACTGCTATCTCCGCTGCTTCTCCCAGTATGCATAAGGAGCAATAAACTGGCCATAGATGTGCGAGTGTGTGAATAAGTGCTTGACAGTGTTGACTGGTGTTTGCACGTTGATGCAAAAGCTCTGAGCTTAACAGTGTTTGTCAGACTCTGCTTAGAGCTGCAATTACAAGTCGTACTTTAAGTGAAAATTTAATAATCAATAACAGTTATGAACATTCTAGCCATTGTCAACATCTGGTTTGTAGCTGCTGCCCTGGAAAACAATCTTATTATGGTTATCAGATTAGACAAATCCATGTTGCTCTGTCATTAATCCTTTGCTTTGAATAGCTATAATGGAACCAGTAATTTTGCAGCTACATGTTTTTTGTCTTAAATCTGTTGGCCCAACAGGCTATCAATAAGAGTATTTTATATAATATTTAGTATCATCATGCCAGACTCTGTTATATTCTGTCCACCTCACCCTGTTATGTTTTATAATCACAAAGTCCTTTTGCATGTGTGCAGAATGTGAGGAAAAGTGAACAGCATATACAGCATAATGTGTCAATATGGAGTTGGTAATCTCAAGCTACACCTCTCCAGTCGGGAATAATATGATTACTGCAATAAAAATGATTACATCATTTACAACAGCCACAGTATAAAATACAAGTAAACTCTCAAGTCCAGATGTAAAAACATAAAACCAATAAACAACTTTAAAAAGGGGAACAAAAACAACACAGAAAAGAAACACAACAGCATTCATACATTTCATGCATCTAACTCAATCACAAATCTATTCAACTCTATAACAAAGGCCTCTTCAAAAAGGAGTAAAATGAACCAAGGAGAGAAAATTCAAAGCAAGGTGTTCTTACACAGCATGCCCATGAAATTTCCTTTTTAATAAGCAGAGCAATGAACAGTGAGCTCAAATATAATCCAATCAACTAATACCAGAACATGAAACTCCACCTTTTCAAAACATTGGGGCTCAACAAAAGAGAGGTGTGTCTCATCAAGTGATCTCTGATCCATAAGAGAGCGGTCAGAAAACTACAAAGACCTGACGACACCGAGTGTATTAAAAAAAAAAACAAAGGTAAAGACTGAATCAAAACAATGCAGATGATTTGGCGAATAAATTGTAATGTTGAGGTCCTGATGAAAAATCTGCTAGATCAAAGTCAAATTGGAACGCCACAGGAAATACATATGCCTCAGAGGCAAAAGAGAGCGAGACAAAGATAAGACAGATAAACAGAGCAAAGATAAAATTAGAGATGAGGACGATAAATTACCTCTATCTCTCCTTTTTTTCTAATGTAAAAGCCCAAGACATAATATTTTCACTGTGTACATTTAAGGTATATCCACATATGTTATTGAAGAGTTTGAGTTAATATGGAAAATTGGCATTTTGTGTGTATCACAACCGATCATAATTCAAAATATGGACATATTCTTCGTCATTAATGTCATTAATCATGTATGAAACACAAACACCATCAACATAAAAGTATTTATAAGAATTTGTTATCCAATATTCCCTTTTTGTTTAAAATCTTTTCAATTATCTTAACTTTTGTAATCTATATACTTTCCTATTCAGTTTTAGGTAAAGTAGAAAACAACTTTTACAGGCTATCAAGTCCTTTGCTGGGTGGTAGATTGGAAAATTAGACCTTACAAAAACAGCAGAAAAATATGAATATGGCTCAGTTATGTTCATTGCTCTGAATCTTTAAAAAAAAATGATATGAAACATTTGAATGCAGCACTAGAAAATGTCACACTTCCCCACTGTCTGCCTCAGAACCTTCCTTAGGCTGCAGCTTATTTCATGCACACTGCTTGAAATCCGACTTCTGTTCTCCAAATTCTTTGACCTTGTGTCTCCTACTGACAGGGGGCTCAAGAACACAGACTCATCGCCACTCGTGATCGTGACTGACACTTATATAACTCTGTGGTAGTCAAATGTGTTATCTATTCCGTGATTTTGTCTGTCCTAATGGATAAAGATTTCTAAAAGAGATATCCATGCTCTCTGTCCATTCTCTCTTGTATTCTTTTCTATTCTAATGGCGCACCCACAGTGATCCTGTAACGGAGTGGACATGCATTTTAATGTGGAACTTTACTGTCCACCTCACTTTGTTTTGGAAATTCTTTGACACATTTGAAAAGTTGCCTATTTAAAATGTACTAATATCATTTCCATATTTAAGAGAAAACCTTCTAAAGGCTACGGGCTAAATCATCTGTTGTCACCTAATCTGCAATGCATCTGTTGCAAAGCATCTGTTGTAAAGACAACACCTCACTGGCCCTGTGAATTGAAATGTACACTGACTCCAAGTAAAACACAATATGTACCATCTTTTTTTTTGTTTGTTTTTTTGTGCAAGATAAGTGATTCACATGAACACGCATGTGACACAGTACAAACAAGAGGGAGAACAAACAAACCAACTCAAACAAGACCAGGTTAAAACCAAGCAAATGGCTGGAGATTGTATGGTCAATGTGTGAAGTTGTGGCCAATTTGTTACAGGGATAGTCAGTGGTAGTGTCTGTAATGTGAATTCCTGGATATTAAATGTTAATCTGCAATTTTCTGTAGTGTTCCCATTAATTTGTTGTTAAAGTGTACTTAAGTAGCATATCACATGGCATGGTTAAGCAACATTTGAGTCAAAAAAAGGTTATGAATGCAGTTGCAAGAACAATACTTTCTACTCATATCTTGGGATGTTTGTTTTGAAAGATAACTTTAATTATAACTACTCTAATTATCTGTTAACTCCCCCTGCTCTTTCATCTGTTTCTATCCGCAGATGTCTGTAGACATATGGTCTCATCCATATGTTTACGTAGGATTAACATGCTAGGCTAACAGTCTGTCAGCTGTGTGACTTTATATCCGTGCTGTGACGTCTTTCAGAGCATATAAACACTGTAAACACACCTGTCACCTGCCCAGCACAGTCCTGTTAAACCGGAAACACCACAGCTACACCTTATTTTTATATAGTCTATGGACTTCACACAGCACAGCACGGCTATGCTAACGATACTAGCCATGCTGCCAAAAAACAAGATAACAACCACTCATGTACGAGTAATTTACGAACATTTGTGGCATTCATCAATTTTACTTTTTCTCTTTGGTACAAATTAAATTTTTGGTCTAGACCCGTCGCACGTGTCATGAATAGATTATCTCTGTCTGTCTTCACATGGGAGAAACACATGAACAACTGTTGTCACTCTTAAATTTGTTATTTTTTTTTGTACTGATTTCTGAAAGCAGGACTTGAAGCTGCGCCGTGTTTTGACTCTTTTCTGTGAATGAAACTCACCCACAAACGGAGTGGAATATGGAGCTTTATATGGCAATTTTAGGGACGTGGATTATTCCAGCGATCACACCTCATGAACAGGTGACATTCATCAGGCTGAAACGAGTGGAAGGACAAAGAGACGCCAGGGTGGTTCTGGGATGGTTCAGGTCAGGACAGCTGGGTCAGGGCAGAATTTTATTTTTCTTATTTTTCCCCTTATTTTTCTCATTTCTTTTTGTTTTACTTTGTTTGCTTGTGTTTTCCCTTTTTTTCTTTTTTTTATGATTCGTTGCTTTCTTTGCTCTCTCCTGCTTTATGCTGCTCCAGGCCTGTAGGGGTTTGCTGGTCTGTTGCAGGTCCGATACCCTTTAAAACAACCACAAGGAGAGGTCTGTTCAATTGGGTCTCTACACATAACATGAGCCCCCTGCGTGAGATGGTACAAGCTTGGTACCGCCACAGTAAAAATTCAGCAGTCAGCTGGCAAAGAGTGACATTTTGAGCGCTGGCATTGTAAAAGCACATAATGATATGAGGCAATATAACACAGCACAGCTCACAAATGTGGGAACAAGACACATTAAACGTACCTTTGACACTGAACACAGGGCCTGCCCTCAGATAGATGGACAGGAGTGTTAGTGTTGGTGACAGGGGGGAGGTGGTGGAAGTGTGAGGCTGACTGGGATGGCTGCACTGACAGCATTTTATGTTGTGCTGAAATTGACGTGGCATTCAAGTTGCCCACGCTGTCTGACTTAACCTCCATGTAACTCAACTTTGTCCTGCTCTGAAAATAATGACCTCAACCTGCATCAGCTGGTTGTGGGTGACTTTTTCTCTGTAAAATCACTGGTTAGTGGGCAGCGAGGAGATAAGACAGATGAGAGAGATAACATGAGAAAAAGATTGTCGACTTACTGGACTGGGCGGTGCGAGCTTCAATGGGCTGAGTGTAGACGCCTAAACCCATCTCAGAACGGGCTGCCAGTGAGAAACGGTATGAGGTGTCAGGCTTCAGACCATCCACAGCATAGGAGCCCGCTGGGTTGAAGGTCACATGGATCTGGAAGGTTCAGGATTAGACGGACATATGACATTGAATCAGAAAGAGTCACACAAGTCTTTCCATGTCTTGAGCTCTAGGACTCAATAGTGTTTGTTGTAGTGATTTGAGACTGAGAATCTTCAACTCTAAAGCCAAAACTGTTGTCTCAAACAGCATACAAAGTAGACAATACAACCACATTTGAGAGCAACTTGTTCCAAAAATAAGTTGTCCTCCAACTAGTGGTTCAGCAGAGTTGAATCAACGGCAACTACATCCAGAATCAGAACACAACAACTGTGCTGTTTTCTATTACAGTAAATCTTTCTTATTAGCTGGGGAGCTGACTGCATTACTACAACAACATTGCTTCAGCCGAGGCTTCCCATTCAGAGAAATTGCATCATAAAGAGCAATATTCATTTGTCTGCAATCTCACAGCGGAATATGAGAAAAGTGTCAAGTAGATAGATATAGATAGATAGACAGACAGACAGACAGACAGACAGACAGACAGACAGACAGATAGATAGATAGATATGGTCTGTAGCAGAGAAAAACAGGTCATAAAAAAGTAACAATGTTATGTTGTTATTCTAACCTTGTTGTCCGAGCCAGCCTCCCAGTACTGCAGCTCATACTTAGTGATGGGGTCCTGTACGGGCCACAGCCATGTTAGCACGATGCGGGTATCCAGCTCAGCTTCAGCTTCAAAGCTGGACGGCTGGGCAGGGACTGGGTAGAGAGGGGCAAGAGGACAGAGGTTAAAGGGGACATATTATACAAAGGGAGATTTCCATTTCTTTTTTTGATTACATAGCAGATCTAGGTGCTATAAAAATACTCTGAAAGTATCAAAATCAAGCAGGTAGCTCCCGGTCTGAAAAGTGAAGCCAATGTGGAAGTGCCTCAAACCTGCATTCATTCCAGCAGGGGGCGACTCCACTGGTTGCAAAAAGAAGTCCAATTATATGGAAGTCAATGAAATAATGCCCCTACTTCTAACTTGATTTATTACCTCAGTGAACACTTTCCTAATGAATTTATGGTCTTTGGTATTTCAAGTCTTCTTCAATACAGCATGATGTTCATTTTGTAAATTATGGTCCCATTTAGAGTGAAATTGACAACAAAGCAGCATATGCTTTAGGGCATGGCTACCTTGTGTTTGACAAGTCGCTACGATGGTGACAACGTTGATTACGTAACTTAACCATGACGTAACCCCATATTCACAGAGTGTAGCCAAAGCTGCCGCTATTTCACAGCGTGCTTTCAATTCATGAAAGTTAATTGTAACATTTTGGTTGCCTAAAAAAACTCTTGTTTAGTGGTTGGTCGTACTAAAAGACCCTTTACAGAGTTGGATGTTCAGTTTTTCCAGTAAGTATATTTTGTTTGAATGGTTTTAGCATTAGCATTAGCATTATCACAGTTAACCATAGACTATAAATGCACCGTGCTAACCAAGCTAGCAGCTAGCACTAGGGTCAGCTACATCCTCTCGTCCAAATATGGCCACCTCTGGATCCAAAAATCAAAGATGGCAACAGTCAAATCCAAGATGGCGATGGTCAAATCGCTAAACTCGAGGCTTCAAAACAGAAGTCCACAAACCAATGGGTGATGTCATGGTGACTAAATCCACATTTTTTTACAGTCTATGATCAAAACGCTCAGTGCACAGAGAAATGCGCCTCTTTAAAGAATGAAAACAGAGAGCTCACTACTAAAACTAAATGTTCTCCACAACTGTGTGGCAAACAGCCCTATTTTTTCACACATGCTTTAGATACATACAATACTTACATCAGCCACATAAAAAAATGGACGTTCTATGACAAGAACAATAATATCTTAGCTTTTATCTTGTCTAACACTATCTGTAAACATAATTAGAAACCCTCAAACAAGTGAGACAGGCGAAATGGTTTTTTTTTTCATGTGCACATGAACATTCACATATTAACAAACAAACAGAACCACACACAGCGGTTGGCTGCTCACCTCCCTGCTGGGTTTTGACTTGCAGGATGTCAGAGGGTGGCCCGTCGCCCACTGAGGTGAATCCCAGCACCCTGAGGCTGTAGGTGATATCAGGAGTCAGGCTTGAGATGGTGGTCAGGCTGCTGTCGTCTGTGTTATGTTTCTGCCAGGCGCTGAGTGGAGCTGTCAGGTCTGAGCTGTAGTAGACCCGGTATCCTCTGATTTGTCCGTTAGGTTCCTCGGGTGGCTCCCACTGGACCAGCATTGTGCTGGCACTCAGCATGCGTGCTTGGACGTGCAGAGGTGGTGAGGAGGGGGCCTGTTCACCTGTGCGCGTCTCCACAGGGTCGCTAGGCGGCCCACGGCCAATGTTGTTGACAGCCATGACACGAAACTCATACTCAGAGTAGGGGCTAAGTCCACCGATGCTGTAACGGGTGGTGGCCACACCCTCCACTTCCTGGAAGCCATTGTCTGATGCCTTGGCTTTGTACTGAATCATGTAGTAGGTGACAGGTTCTGGGTTCCCAGAGTCCCAGGTAAGAGTCACGCTTGTGGCTGTGGTCTCAGTTACAATGAGGGAGGTGGGGGGCTTTGGCAAGGCTGAAAAGGAAGAAGCAGGGTATTACGCTTTGATATCAGGGATAGACTACCAGGAGTCATAGGTAATTTGAGAAAAATTAGATATCATTTGATACCATAATTCTCAAAATGTAGGCACAATACAACTAAACTCAGCTCTTGTGGAGAAAAAAACATGACTGGTGTGTCTCATAGCACTGAAATGATTGTTTCATAAGTTAATACTTAAGAATACAGTCAGCAGCCATTATCTGTAAATTAATAGAAAATCTAGACTGAAATCTCAATTTTGTGTTTTATAACCTTCTTGGCCATTACTGACAATACAAGAAAATTGCAAAGTGGTTCCCATTGCGAGTGAGTGACAAATACAAACAAAACAGAGGGTCTTCATTATGGCTTCCTTGAAGACAGGGGTCTGTAATGCTTTGGTCCCTCTAAATGACTGTGACATTCTGTGTATCGATCAGGCGAGTAGAAAGTAGGATCAATACACTGATAAGAGAGGCTGCAATGGGTAGAACAACACACTTGCATAGCCAAATACACACAGGTAAGTAGAGCCACATTCACACAAACACTTGGATACAGAAAAAAAGGACTCACCAAAAATGTAAACACACACCTACAAGCCCTGACATTGACTCTTATTGACAAAGAGCCTGCAAACAGCAACCTTCATTTTTTTTTTATCTTTCAGTATCCACAAAAAACACAGGCCAAAGCACAGGGGCAACAAATATGTACAAGAAATTTTTGGAGGCCATTTGAAAGTTGTTTATTCTGTTTCATAACATTTAATTATCTGAATCTGTGGATGACTCAAATCAGGCCAGCATAACAATTGGCGTGAACAGCATAAGCTCTCACCTTTGACCGTGACCTGGGCTGTGGCTTGGATCATGCCGAGGGAGGAGATGGCCACGCAAGTGTAGTTGGCCGATTCACGGATGTTGGTGACCTCCAGCACGTTGCGTCCCATCGGCATCTCTTCCTCCTTGGTCAGCTCCACTTCGCCCATCATCCACTTGACATAAGGCATCGGCGAGCCCACCGCAACGCATGTCAGGTTGACGCTGCCGCCTGGCATCACCTCTTGGTTGGTGGGTGGAATGGAGAATCTGGGTGGGACTCTTCGCACTAACGGGATGAAGAGGAGGAGGAGAAAGAAGTGAATAGTTAGGATAAGTAAGGTGAATATGATAGTTTTTTTTGTGATTTGATGAATGGTCTTGCCCAATACAACACCAGAAGGCTAGAAGCTAACGCAGAAAAGCTACCAGAATGGAGGGCTGATCGCTTTTGTCCAAATGTGCAGGCGAGCACAATGGGAATAATAGGACTGTCACAAAATGGCTCGGGAAATTCACAAGAAAACTTTGAGGGGGTGTTTTATCCTCTTGCCTACAAAAGGGACTATAATCAAAAAATAGCTCAGTTTTGCTGGAGACTATGTCTGGCCCTCTTTTGTCAGAGTGTCAAATGGTGGCGAGAGTTGCATCATTGAGGGACCCTGTGGAGATGGCATTGTTTGATTTCTCCTCCCGCTCCCTCTCTCTGGCTCCTTCTGCTCAGCCTGTCTTTCTCACTCCCTCTCTCTCCCTCTCTTTGTGCAGTTCTGATATTCAGATAGGCTGACATTAAAAAGGGGTTCCCATGGAGACAAGAAGGGCCCGTTGACGTCGCCAGGGACAAGGCAAACACCGATGCAGAGGCTCCATGCAATACTGAAAAGCTGCCCCAGAATAAACAGGCAGCCAGCATTTACATATGACTTGTTTTCTATCTAAATAAAGATACACAACAAATTCCTGCCATATTTACACACTTTAGATCTTTTCCTGGTAACTTTCGGCAACCACGACAAACTTATCCACTGACAGTGCTACGTGAACATCCATCAGTGTCAAACCTGTTAAATTTATGACATGCTGAACATTACCATAGTATGAGCTGAATGTAAGGAGAAGGAGCTCTGACTTCTTTAACCTTGATAATGGAGAAAAAAAAAAGCCAAGCCAAACATTTAGATCCCCAGTGAGGACCCATTATTGCTATCCCACTACTGTTGGTCATATGTATTCAAAACACTACGTCATTAAACTATCCCTGCAGAATTTATACTGCTTGTTTCCCCTAATGCACTACAACATCTCTGTGTCTCTCTGGAAAAAAAATGACTGTAATTGCTCTCTTGCACCAGTCTCCATGAAAATGGATTTTCAAATGTGAGTCTCCCTCCACCTTTCCTTTCCCCCCATCCTTCACCCCTCCCTCCCCGATCTAATTTGAACCGGAACGTCGTTACAGCCATGCTTGTTAGTCCCCTCATTATGTGGTGAAATGGAAAAACACAAAAGCACCTTTTGAGATTCCAGTCAGGAAAGGACTGGTTCTCTGGACTGTGCTATAATAAGGGGGACCTGGTTCACACTCATCTGAATTTTCCCAAAATAATTGAGGTGCTGTTTATAGCCTGCTGCAGTTTTTTTTTAATCGATACAATCATGGAAGCTTATACTACTTGGCTCAATATCTCATAAAAATAATAATATCTCAGGTCCGAGCAACAAAATACACGTAATCATATGTATTTTGGAATTTGGTCTTTGGAGTTTGTTTAACACAATTTCCCAGATAAATCAAAACTTTGCAGGTCTTTCAAAAGTACTTGCCTTTTCAAAAGGGTGTGTGGCAAACAAAAAAATCAAGTACAGAGGTCAGCAAAGGTTTGGGCCAAAGTAAACATGACCATTTAATATTAAAAGTCTTTATGAAGAGCTTTTGAAAAGGTCTGAAAAGATTTACATCAAGCATAACATTTGCTCTCTGAGGTTCACGGTCATAGGGCTGATTTTTACATGCAAAGACTGGACAGGCCAAGTAGTGTTACCAGCCTGGGAACAGGACGAGGACGACATTCTCAAGCAAAGCATGCACAGGAGCTGAGGAAAGATATGGGAAAGGATCACAAGATTGAGTACGCTGGGGGAAGAAGATAAAGGAGGCACTTGGTCCAATTTTCTCGTATGAATGACTGAACATCTGATTTTCAGTATGACTAATGCACAACAGACCTTCCTTTGAGTATTTTGAGAAAGTGTGGGTATTCTACTTATGTTGGTGGCCACCTGTGTCTTCTCGCACAACTGTAACAGTCTCCAAATGCAGCTATTTTTCACAACATATGCTTATGAAAAAGAGAAACCTGCAAGAAGCGGGCCTAATGTAAGACCATTAAGCTCAAATTATCTGTTATTCTTTCATGAGTCCGTAGACTAAACAGTGCTAAGAGCAGTCAGTCAATGGGGCCTGTGTATATTGAACACTTAATGTTGTGAATAATTCATGGCGTGCGGTTAAGTTTGGAGAGGTGCTGTGGAACAAAATGACTAGAGGGCAGGTAATTGTTATCGATTCCCCTGAAGCCTCTCTCCTGTTGAGAGCGGCTTGGAGAGACGGGCTCCGGGACTCTATCAAAACCACAAAATAAGCCCTGTCTCCACTCTGCCTGCCTGCTTGCTGGATATCTATAAATTTAACTGCCTTGACAAAGTGCCCAAGGATAGCAGAACCTGTTCAGTCAATCAATATTTGAGCAAACTGGCACAGAGTCAGCGGGCTCCCAGGCTTCCTGGCAGCAGCACTGGGCTACCATGATGGCTGATCATCCCCCCTGTCAGCACACTGCCAGCTCATTCTTAAATATTCTATAGGTCAGCTCTTTGTGTGACAGTGTTTTGCAGATGGTACAAGTAAAGAAACCATTTCCAAAACATTAGATCTGTCTTAGACAATGACAATGTCATTATTCATTCACTTTAAAACAGACGCTCAGACTGTAAAACTGTGTTTGGATCAAGGGCCAAAAGTCATAAAATCCATTACTTGCATATATTTCTTAATGATTAGTTGTTATATAATAATGTCAGTAAAAGCAGATCAGATCCTTTTTCAAAAGTGTTTAAATTTCTCAAAAAGTCATGTAACTTTCTATGAGCTTTTTTTTTCCCTGCAGGGCCTCCTGCTGCAATATTTCACGAAGAAGGAGGGTTATCTCTCTTCTCATTAGGCTAACGTATGCCTATCACATCCTTCAGTCTCTAGGGTGCCCATGGCGGTAAAACAGACATAATCCCCTGAGAACAGCTTTGTCAGTTCTGATACCCATGTCCCTCAGCAGGGGGGCAGGGGTGTTGCTGCCTAAATACCTGACAAATCCGGTTGCCACCTGAATACCGAAGTAATCCATCACACACCTCTGATGGGCCTCCAGAGGCGGATGGAAAGTCTGAGGGTGAAAGCAGCTATAGTTTCTGGTGGATGTGGTTGACAGTGACAATATGGGTGCGGTTGGGAGGAATGCATGGCTACATAACAAAACAGAGATATAATAATGACTTAAACAAACTGCACGGGAGCTCCTTGTGTGTTTTGGCAAGGCTAAAAGAAACAAAATTCGGGGGAGTGGCACTGGAAGGCATGCAAGACCTATTCAGGGATTCATGCAAACAAGGACACGGCATTACACATTTACACTGTGGTAAATTAGGGAGTGTTATTATTAATATTTTTGTTTTTCAGGGAAGGGATATCAGTGTCTTCATCAGGAGGTCTGAAAGGGAAAGGGAGTTGACTCCACCTAAAATCTGTACCAAATTGAGAGGGAGGGGAATTAAAAGTGAAAATGACCAACCTTCACGCTGATCTGTTTTGTGGATGAAGTGATTTGATGGAGGTGAGCGATGGAATGAAGAGATACAAAGTGGAGAGGAAGACAACACAGTGAAACAGGACAGTGTTTCCGTAGACACAGTGGAGGTTAGTGACATGGCACAGCAAACACACAAAGGCAAAGTAATGCATACATACAGTATCAGGGAGGGAAACTCGCCTTTAACAGGGGTTCAGATTGTTTAGTTTAATTGGAATCTCATTCTCATATCTGTCTGTTAAACATAAGGCTACAGCCAGCAGCAGGTTAGCTTAGCTTAGCATAAGGTCTGGAAACAAAGGGAAAAGGCTAGCCTGACTCTGTCAGAAAGTAACACTGTCCACCTACCAGCACCTCTAACGCTCACTAATTAACATGTAAATTCTCGTTTGTTAAATCCATACATAAAATGAAGTGTAAAAACAACAAGTTGTAGTTTTTACTGGGGGTTATGTGTTGGACTACTTCTTGGCTGGGTGCAGTAAGTTCCTGGAGTCTACGCTTGTTGTTTGGCAACCTCACAGTGACAACAAGACTCCAAGGAAACTATAAAAGAAGGAAGGGTCATTACGTCAGTATAGCGACATTCTATTGCTCTGCTTGGTGCCAGACTTTGGTGCCAGTTCTATTGAAGCCTACGGGAGATACATGGAGAAGCACACTGAAACCCAACATATCTACGTCATGTGACCTTTGATGAAGAAATGCCTCTACCAAATGAAAGAACACACTTCAGGAAATACTGACTGATTTTTCCAAATGTGCGTATTTGTTTATTTGCTGTTGATCTCCAAATAGTATCCAAAGAAAAATGCTCACCATGGCAAATTAAAAAAAAATTGCAAGTGAAGTGTCCCTTTAAAATATTGAGTTTAGGATAAATAAATATTGTTAACAAAATCTGTATTCTTCATTCCTTCTTTCTTCCTTTTATTTTTCTGCAGAGGCTGCTTTACAATGATTGACAGGACAAATAATAGCTAATATTATGGGAATGTCTCATATTCAAATGAAAAGTTTACAAACCTCCACTGATTATTAATGTGCATTGGTAGAATGTAAACTAACCCTTAGCTACAAAACAACAAAGGTATACATTTCATGTCTATCAGAAACTTAAAGACTTTAAAACTTCATCATCAGAAAACAATGCATCGTAGTTATGAAAGAAGTAATCTCTGCTGTGATAATATCAATACATGGGCTGTAATCACATTTGTCAGGTACCCTGCTGTGGCTAATCTACCATACACCTGTATGGTCACCATATGAAAATCTGTAGATGATGTTACATAATGTTAGCTAACGGGCTCAGAGTTCATTTGGTTAGGGTATTATCACAGTTTAGCTAACTTACTAACTCTAGTCTGTTACCAACCTCAATCACATATGCATAAGAAGCTCCAGTTTGTTATAAATCTAGCAAAACTTTAGTGTAACTTGCATGGAAATTAATTATTGAATTAACATACAAACCAAACAAAATGTACCTTGAAAACACACGAGACATTAGCTAAATAACAACACAATACCAGTGCCACCCAGATTGAGAACCTTTGAATCTGAGAGGGGAGAGATGAAGGAGTGGTCTGCCTGTTTACCCCTATGCTTACTGCGCTGAGAGCTTTCAAGTGTGGCTCCAGTGTGCGTTCACCCGCTACACGGTGATGTAATGACCATTCTTTCGTTTATAGTTTGTATAGTTTTATAGTTGCAAGACTCCAGGAAGTCACTGTAAAGAAGGGCATTCCCCAAAACTATTCCTTTAAATGTGAGAAACATCTATTTATTAAGTATTAAGGATAGACTGTTATGGCATTTCCAGTTTCAATACCCGTATGGATTATTCAAGTTCTAAGTAAGTACCCTTCCAAGAGCACTTTTTGAGTGGACACAAGAAGCACTACGCTTACCATTCTTTTTCTTCATAAATGCAATTGATGTGAATTGATCATTTTTGTACGTTTCCCTTCCTGACACACAGACACACACATAGAACAGCATGAAGATATTTTGGTAAAAGAAAAGCCCAGCTGCAGCACTTTATCCTCTGTGACATATTGACATGTCACATGGATATATGAAGGAGTGCCAGCAGACAGAAGCTGACATCCCTCCTCCGTTGTGGGATAAGCACTTGACAAATGAGCGTTCATGCACAATCACAGGACGCTTGTGATTCTGCCCACGTAGATGGAGTCCTCCTTTAGAGGAGGGTCACCGAAAGCAACCCGTGGCAAACAAGGCGTGTGCGCACCTGCACACCTACAAACACACACACACACTTTTAATGGAGGAGAAGTGGAACATAAATAGATAC
Organism: Thunnus thynnus; assembly: GCF_963924715.1. Taxonomy (NCBI): domain Eukaryota; kingdom Metazoa; phylum Chordata; class Actinopteri; order Scombriformes; family Scombridae; genus Thunnus; species Thunnus thynnus. The sequence continues at coordinate 22,256,070 of NC_089528.1, forward strand.
ACAGACAGGGAAAAACAGCCCCCTCCTCTCTCGGTCTCACTCTCCCCTCCCACACAGAAATATGAGGACATCATTCTCTTGTGGCTCTAAAATGTCAAGGAAAGGGTGGTGACGATGGCGCTGGCAGTGTGTTTGTGTACCTGCAAACAGGAATTGGATCAGGTAGCGACAGTGAGTGTAAAAAAAACAGAAGCACACTCGCAGACACAGAACACCAACCCATAACAAGCACGTTTAAGTCCAACAGGGGTGTGTGTGTGTGTGCATGTGTGGGTGGTTGTTAGAGGGCTGTGGGTAGAGAATAATACCACAATTCTCTCCGCAATGGTAATCTTTTTATGTCACTTTCAAGTAATGGTAACTTTATTGACATTCCAAGAATACAAATTATTGCACAAAGGGGTTCTGCCCTAGGTGGGTGAAATTTTTGGTAGGCAGTGAAGATGTGAAGATTCTCATAATATACACAAAAGTGAAAAAGGAGTAATGAAAAAGTTTATCTCAGCAGAGAGTTCTGACATTTTTTGAGAGTTTTGGTATTATTTCACTGACTTGTTTATAACCCACGTGTCAGTGTGATATTGTACTTGAAGCTTGGAATCAAACAAATTTTCTGCAGCCAGCTGCTACACATCAACACTGTAAAATTTAAAAGTTGTCCAATGACCTGTTTGCTTCTAAAGCTTGTTATGTTTACAGGTTTGAGAGCAGACAAGGTAAGCCCCTAAATCCCCCCTCTGGTGTCAGAATAAAAAAAACAACAACAAGAAAGGAAGAGAGGCATGTCAAAGGCCGCTTGTCTTGAGTCCCTCATGTTTTAAACCCAATCAAGCAGCTCAGTGATAGCACAGCCCCAGGTCTCGTCTCCTTATTCTTGCAGCGGTAACAAAGACGGAGTGAAAACATGGCTGGAGACTTTGTTCTCCATTCCAGACAAGTACACTTTTAAAAGGTTACGGTTGGTTTGATTTCTATCTCTCCACTGGTGTGGTGAAGCTGGCGGAAAAGTTGGTGTCGGGGCCAACGGGTTGACAGCTACCTGGGTGGTGTTACAGACTAGCTGGGCCTGGGGGCCCTGTTGGCGCCAAGCCACACAACTACTGTAATTACCTCTGAGGGGAAAAAAAAGGCTGCGTCTGCACCTGTGACAGACATGCCCTGATTAATAGACGAGACTTACTTCCCTTCCTCGCCTTTGCTGTTTGGCTGACTACCTCCCCCTGTCAAGATTTAAGATCTAAACCTTCTGGCGCCCATAGTGTTTAATCTAAGAATTTGATGCTGCTATAGTCCTTGAGGATGATTTTACCTCTGGTTCCTCTGATCCAGGAGGAGGTTCTGCCTTTTGAAAAAATATTTTTCTTGGATACTTCCTGTAAGGAAAACCCTGATGCTTAAGATTTACTGTATGAAGCACATCTTAGTGAGATGGATATTTGTTTAAAAAGTAGTCCTCTTAATTCAATTTTACATTCCCGTAGCAATGGTTCAATTTTCTGTCTGGGTTACAGAGGAAACACTGGACGCTAATTTAGTTATTTTATTTGATGGATGGAAAAAAGAGACGATAGAAACACTTATCTATAAACTACCCTGTCTATGTTTTTAAAGCAACTATAAGGAATTTGTCCCCTGTGGACAAAAGCGGTAGTGTTTCCCAGAATGAAGACTGCATTTCCCATGAGCACCACCGCCTTATCTTGTAAAGATCTTCATTTGTTTTGGAAGCGAGTGAAAGAAAGATGCAACTTGGTCATAAATAGGTTTACTCACTTCAATGGTCTAAGCCTCTTGCCTGGTGCATGTTGGTTTGAATCCTTTCAAATCTCTCAAGGTTGACTCGTGTTTTCGCCTGTGCTCTATCACTGTCTCTTTTAGCTTTTTTTTGTTCTTCAGTTCTTTTCTTTTTCTCTTTGCTGATACTGCCCTAATATCAGCCATAACCACAAAATATAATGTCAAAAATAAAATTATCTAAAGAAAAATCTTCTCCTGCTTCCTTTTAACTAGCTAACATATTACTTACTGCAAAACGCTGCCTGGGAAAATCTAAAATGTGTCATAAATCAGATTTTGCAGGGAATCCAACAAGGTGGTGGGCATTTAGAATAACTATATAGAAATAACCAATCTTCTTGCTGATGGTCTTCTTTACTTATGTACGTCATATAGAGGCATCAGTGTTAAATTGAGACTGTTTCATAACCAGTTAAAAACTTATTGTAGTTGCTTAATTATGAAGTGAAAGCCGTGCATGTCTCTTTCTTACTGACACTTTCACTCCCTCCCTCCCACCTCCACCCACACCCACACTAACAACTGGAGCAGCTATTCTGTTTCATGTACATCAGACATGGTGGTTTTATCTACAAGGGCTGACCTAGAGTACTCTCTCCCCTATACCAGCTTTTTCCAGGATGGGCGCAAATCTGCCCTTGCCCTGCATTAGTCTGCTCACGGAGACACCACAACAAAAACAAACCTTGAAACTCCAGACCCCTCCATGCCTTTAGGAGCTCTGGGTTGTGCGGGAGGGAATAATGGAGCCTTTCGATACAGTCAAAATAAAAAAGAAAGGAGGCCTGGCATGGCTTTCAGTGCCAGCAGAGGAAACGGTTTCAATGCAGCTGTTTCCACAGAGGGCGCACCTGGTTGAGTTTGCGGCCAAACAGGAGGTTGAGATTAGTTCAGCTCATTGGTATGGGAGGAATGGCATAGCAAGGATAATGGTGAGAGAATTGGTTGAACAAGAGAAAAAGAGAGAGAAATAGTGGTATAAATGTGGTAACTGGAAATTACACAACAAATAAAAAGGGAAAGATGCACAGTCACTGGTCAGTGAACAACATTTGGAATGAAACAGACAAGAAGTTTGAAAGGTTTGGATGGTCATCTGTGGTTTGCAAATGCTTGGGACAACAGAAATGATTAATTCAAGAATTGAGAGAAACAATTGACTTTACCTCGTACGTAGAGATTGGCAGGAGCAGAGTAACGGGTCCCAGCACTGTTCATGGCAACACATTCATATTTCCCCTGGTCTGACTCCTCGCTGTTCTCAATTTGCAGGGCTCCTGTGTAGAGGATTAACAAATTTAGCTGTCTTGACAGTTTTGGAATAAGAGATGTAACTTGGCGTGAAACCACAACAAATATATGCACAGTGACTCGCTAGAGAGCCTGTAGACAACTAGTCTAACCCAATTCATGCGTAATTAAGTGTCTCAGACATGGACGCAGTTTTGTCAAGAAAATGCTTACGGCAACACAAGCATTTAGCTGATTTGGCAAGTTTAAGAAAACTGCTAACAGAATATTTGCCTAGTCATGTTAAGGAGAAAAAGACCGTGACTGAGTGTCAATTTATCATCATCATCTTAATACCAACAACTGTGCAATCTGTGTTTTACACAGTTTTACCGAAGGACATCATTTATAGTTGTGGGCCATGAGAGGAATGGTACTCGTATCTATTTATGAGTTTTTCCCTAATTGTAACCTAATTGTTCAAATAAAACTGAGATGCAATCATATTTAACCTACATGTAAATTGGTGAGTTAAATGTTCTTTTCAGTCATTATTTGCTTGATGTCCTGGCATGCTCCTGCAAAGCAACTGGCACTGCAGGTATCTTTCCTCCACACATTTAGCAGTGAGGTCATTATCATGTTCTTTCATTACCAACTATTTGACCATGTCTCACAGAAGCCCTCCAGGGAGACACTCCTCTGCCAGATGGCTTAGATTAGTATTCACACTCCCAAGTAGCTATAGTCATCAGACAGAAGGCTACCATGTTGTTTCTAACAAAGCATGAAAGCCCAGGAGACCTGTCTTGGTGTGGTCATTTTGACACTCATGTCCATAACCATCATGTAATCATTGTTACTGAATTCCAAATGGCTGACAGACGAGGCGGGTTGTAGTTTGACAAATTGAAAAGAGACCAACAACAACAAACTTACCTGCATCCCCTCATTGAAAAAAATACATGTTTAAAAACCAAAACTACTTTTTTCAGAAGTACATATGTATGTTACAAGCGAGTGATAACAGTTATGTCTCCAAAATAGCATGGTACTAGCATGAAAGGCAGCCAGCCACCATGCAGTTTGAAAATGACAAAAATACTCAGCATTAGATGATATTAGGATACATTTTTTCACATCATGCAATATGAGATGAATGCAACAAACAGGTTCACCACCAACCAAGGGGACTCGAATCAAGGCGAGACCAACAAAGAGAAGCAAAACTGGGCGTAACAGTGACATGTGATAATACCACCTCAGATCTCATGACAACACATCCCTCCAAGGTGTTTGCTCTGCACACTCATCTCATCTGATTCAGCACTGACATGTACCTGCATACTAATGTCGGTGTCACCAATCTGTCAATCTGCCCATTCTCCCGTGAGAGAAAACAGTGTTCTACATTCCTTGTACAGGAAAGTAGAAGGTTACTGCTATGGCAGTTGTCAGAGCTGCAACACTAAACCCCTTCAATTACTTACAACTACTTGAACACTGGCGGATCTTCTACAAGGTCATTTCACATTTTTCTTGGGGCACAGAGGCTTCCATAAGGCTGCCTTAACTCCTAAAGAGTTAAACATCTAATTAAATATGGGCTGTATTAGGAGCCATGGATGAACAGACAGTGAGACAGCTGGTAGTTCCAACAAGCTCTAAATGTATTCAGCTTGCCCCAGACATCCACTATTTACCTCACTGTTGTTCAACGGAAATCATGCTTTCACTCGGGGGAAAAGTAGATGATTTCCATAAAAAGGGGTTGAAGCTTCCACCTTAACAATCTCTACCAGGCATCCAGTTCCCATGCTGGGGGGCAATGCTGCATAGCCTGTATGCAAATGCAGCCATTTCAATTTACATTGAGGCTGCATAAAGGAGGCAGGTAGATCCTCTTGTGGTGATGGTGGCCATTAGTTTAAAATGTAACTTCTTTTCTCCTTTTCGCTGAAAAGCCAAAGGAGATCCTGAAGCTGAAAGATGTTTGTTTCTTTGTGAACTTGTGTGTATTTGTTCATAAACATGGTATATTTTTAATAGCGTAGGACGAGTCTTGAAAAAGCTCATTTACAAGCCACACCTTGGACTTGCTTCTGCATTTCCATCCTCCTGACAGCAGGGTTGGTGATCATTTGTTTGTTAAGGAGCAGACACAGCAGACAGAACACGGGCTTGACGAGAGGTGGGAAGAGACGAAGGGGAAAGTGGAAGAGGGTGGGTTGGCGCTAACAGTGTAGATGAACCTGGTGATGTGGCATCGGGGGTAATGCAGGGGTCTGATGTGAATGTGAGGTGATGGTGTAGACGTGATATTTTCCAACACATTTTGTTCATCATCCTTACCTCTAATTGGTGTACCACCTAGGTGGGAGTAATTTCGATGCAAACAGGGTTGAGAGATTAGTTAGTAATCCACTTAAAACAGTGGGAGAAAAACATGGCTTCTGACAGGCCACAGTTAAAAAATGAAAAACACTAATACAGAGAAGAAGCCACTTAAATGCAATATGACAAAGTGTACTTAATCAAAGCGATAAAGCAAGTACAAATTTTGAACTGTGCATGTTGTCCGCAAATGAGCAAAAACAGCACAGTGACCCTTCTGTCAGGCAACATTTTTGAACATAACGTGCTACTTTTGTATTTGCTGACAACAGCTACAGCCACATCTCTCCTTGCTACAAAGCAGCATTAAACTAGTATGCAATTTTTTTGCAGGTTTTTAAATTAAGCTTTCTAATTTAAGATGACCCCCCACTCTTTGTACAGACTGCATTTGTGCAGACAGCAGTTAGTAAAATGGGCAAGAGAAATGAATGGCAATCAAACACAGTAAATAGAGTGATGCACAGCAAAAAGTATTCAGGCCAGAGGTATTAAATTGAAAAGAAGTTAGTATCTCTACAGAATGAATGGTTTGGATGGTGTGAAAAGATAGACCAAATGTGTCTGTGGGTTCACTAAAAATCGAGCAAGTGTGATGCAGTAAGAGGCACTGGGTCTTGTACAGGGCTGTCTTCGCTGTTAAACTGTGGCAGCAATTTAATGTGCTTTTTTCTGCCATTGCAAAATTGGCCTCATTTCAGGTCATATGCAGTAATGTAAATCCTGATACGACAGCAGATGTCGTGAAAAGGGTGGTGGATATAAAGAATTGTTAGTCTGAGGGCATTACATATCAGCACATTTCCAGACACACTCTCACTATATGCAAGAAAGAAAACTAATTAAAAGTTTGTTGCTGAAGTAAAAAAAAAAGAAGAAGAACAAATACAGTGTTATGCACAGTTTTATCCTTGCTATAAACATTATCAAACAATTAAGTTGTTGTGTTAGTGTCTAATTTGTTAGAAATCTGTATCTAATTTGGGCTGCACTTGTAGTAGAGCCGCATTGTATTATTGCAAGAATGTGGACAGTCCAAGTGAACATGCTCCGGCGACCTGCATTTGGCATCCACCGGGCAGACCAGCGACAGGCTTTTTCTGGAGTAGCTCTCATCTTTAATCTGTAGCCTGGCCTGACACTCGCTAAGTCAGGTAGATTTAGTAAGGAATGACAAGACTGAACCTGGTCAAAAGCCACTAATCTTTCCACCTTACACCTTTTTCACCTGAGCCAGGTCAGGCCAGCACTGTTTATTTATCAAGTGGACTGGTGCTGTGAACAAAGTGCACCTCATTGATTTTTTATTTTTTGCAAGGTTGAATCCTTGCTAATGCATCATCGACTGTCCTCATTGTGGCCCAGCTGCATGTTTAACAGGGGATTAAGGATTATTTAATATAATGAAAAATTCTCTTTCTGTACTTTGGAAGGTTACAAGCTCATGCATCACAGTCAAAGATTGCACGAATGCAGGAACAACTTCATTCCAACTTCTCTGTTACTTTATAACGTGCTGCAGTTGTTATGAGGAATAAAATTCTGAAAGAATTCTGAGAAGAAACTAATCAAAGTGACAATGACAAGCTGAATAAAATTTTCATGTCCTTTGTGATAAAAGTGAATACATGGAGTCATACATGACAAGAAAGGCTTTTTGTGTTTTCACATCATCCTCTTGTTTAACGCCTGGTTTTCAATGGTATCTTATACACTGCAACTCGCCTCTACTATATTTCCATTATCAGTATATCCTTGAAGACATTACATCAGATCAAATCAAATTGTACCTGAGCGAAGCTGTTTAATGCGCCCGTTGCTGCTGCTGATGTCCACAGGAAGCATGTCCTTGAACCAGGAGATCTCTGGGTCTGGGTTTCCGCTGGCAGCACACAGCATGGTGGCAGTTCTGGTCCGTTCAACCACCTTCAGCTGGGGACCCATATCTATGGTGGGGAAGCCATGGGGGATCTGGTTCTCTGAAAATTTGCAAAGACATTTTTTTTTTAGTATAGCCACAGACACGGAGCAGGAAATAAGAACAAATAAACAAGAATAGGAAAAAAATGTGTTTACAAAAAGATTTTTGACAGAATAGGCTCTCAATTGCTGTGAGAGGCGTTGAGTGTGTCAAAGCTGTTGAGCTGGCAAGAACAGAGAAGTGGATGAAAGAGAGCAAATACATTTCAGGTGCTACAGGCCAAACAGTAATCAGAACTCACACAAACAAAATAAATGAGTGTAAGAGCAGAACATACTACTGGTGATTGGTAGATCTGCTGCTGATTTGGATTTAAAATTTGGTTGGAAAAAAAAAGTCCTCTGATTGATTATCATAGCAAGCTTATTACTCGGCACGGGGAGTCTCAGGTTTAGACAGAGGAAGGATAGTTGCAATCTGCTTCTGGGCACCCATGCATAAATGAGCCGCCTTAGGCTTAGCAAGCTAAACAAACCTATTTGAATAATCCAACTCATCATAATGAATGTATCGGCATATCCATGATGACAACACATAAAGTATAATCCTTGAAGAAGAATTTGGGATTCTACAGTTGTTGTTCTCTCAAATATAAACTTGTATCATGAAATATGGCCAATATACTACTTCAATGTACAGTAGGACATAATGTTAATGTATGCACCTATATAACAAAACAATGGTTTCTAAGGGTGGGTTTAAAAGTCGCTTCACATAAAAATTGTGATACTTATCTCTTGTGATTATGAATCGATTCATGAATCGATTTTTCTAAATGTTAGTTAAGAACATGATGTTAATGGAGTGAAAAAGGCGGAACTCAACTGGAGGGCATGTTGCTTCTACTTCATCTTCAAAAAAGGCAACAGCTGCAAGCATGTTTTGATTCAATGACTAAATAATTAGATGAATGTGAAGTATATTGTGAACATTCTACGCTGTCACTCAAAGACTAATGTTAGCGGAGCGGAGCAGCTATCAGCAGTAACAAACGAGACTGGCTGACCAACACACACTGCAGCATTAAACAACTCAAACCAACTCTGAGGTGAAGAAAATAACTCGGTGCTCAGTCTGTTTCACCTCGAAAACTCTGCACCCGCTCAGCGTTTGGACAACAATGGCTTTCCCGGAGCTAATGGCGCAGCAGAGAGGCTGCTCTTCACTGCTGGAGACATGACCTTAATAACAACACAGTAGAGCACCCCGCCCGCCTCCCCCTCATTTTGTTATTCTCATACAGGCAGGAGACTGTAAGATGCTTTCAAATTAATTAGTTCATTAAATAATGCAGTTTACTTTTTAAAATAAAAAGGCTGCACACCATTTATCTTATCTGTCAGTTATGTTTCATACAGTTTTTCAATGGACTAAGGACACTAGTGAGTGCTTTAGCACACAGTATACTGGAGAAAGAGACTGAAAACAGTGCCCCCTCTTCTATCCATTCAATCGAGAATCAGTTTTGAATCCAGAATCAATTCTGAATCAAATCGGCACCCAAGTATTGTGACAGTATTGAATCGAGATATAAGCATATTGTTCCAGGCCTTTTAGGTTTTTTTTGACGTTTTGAAAATGTTTGTTGATGGCATAATTGTAACAGACCACTAATTATTACTCTTAAAATTCATTATGTAAATTGTTAACGTGTCTTGTAATGATTTTGCAACCCACATTTGGTCTTTTTAATAAAATACACAGCTGGTATTGTCAAAAAAACTGTCACTTAAATGGCATTACTGAGTTGCAAAACCTAAATATGACCCCCCTATCCCACCCTTATAATAAATCCTAATTCAAGATCTGTACGGCGTTACTAAAAAGGAAACGTGATGCCCCTTGAGAGGTCTTATTATCAGTTTGCTCTCTAACCTGTAATCTCTTTTATCTCTCTCCTCATACTGTATTTAAATGTCTCCTTGGGGCCGAAGTGTTGAAATGAAATACTTAAGGAAGTGCTAATGATTGAAACTTCTACCTTCAGTTCACCATAAGGAGATACCTAACTGCAGGTTAACATTAAGCAAATAATAGCTGGTCTGCAGGGATGAACAAAATTAATACAAGATAGAGACTTGTCTATTACAATGTCCCGATAGTAAAACTGAATGGCCGTGACAGAATGGTTCACTAAAAAGAATTAATAACTGTCTAGACTCACCAGACACAAAACAAGTGTCTTCTGTTAAAAATCATCCTTTTGCTCCACCTAAAGTATTAATGGTGCGCTTCTTCTACTTTTCTTACCCAGACATTTATCACATGGACCAATGTTTTTATTTAATTCTGATTGCCTCTAAGATTACAATAGCAAGTAAGCTGGTCTAACTGAGTCTAGAGGATGCATTGAATAGGGTTTTCTTAACAACCCCCCCTTACTCGTCTTGTCTGAGTTAAAAAATTCACATGTAAACTTATATGGCGGGAGCATGACAAGAGGCATGGGTGTTGTTCTTTTTTCTGATCCCCAGCAGAGCAGTTGTTCCTGCTTTCACCTCTGTGTTTGGCCTGCAGCCCGGATCGTCTCATATTTAGATGTAGTTGACAGATCTCTGCATAGCCTCTTATCTTTGTGGCGAGGCTTACTTCCTGTCTAACGATATAGGATTTGTTTTCAGACATCCCAGCCGAATAAGTATACCTCTACAAAATAGACAACTACAGCACAATGAAATAACACTCCACAATTTGTCATTGTAGGAATAATGGTAACAGTAGCGCCCTGTGTTCCTCTGTGGTTTGCTCTGTCTAACCCTCAAAGACAAAGAGGAGGGAAAAGGTAGAGAGAGAGATGGAGAAGGAGGCAAAAAAATAATGAGGGATGAGTAAAACACCTCACAAATACACACACACAGTAATTTTCTAAATTACAGTTTATTAAGAAGAAAAAATAAATAAAGAAATGGATTATTTGGTTGACAAACACGTGGGAAATAACAGATTCTCCTTTATCCTGCTGTTAATGGGAAATGTGGGGAAGCCATTGAATTATACTAAACCTAGAGGGAGTTGAACTTCAGCCTCACCTACTTATGATTCACTTAGAACATGCACATAATGCTCACAGATCACCTGAGAGGAAGTCCCATAGCGGCTGAATACACATGGGCCCAATTTTCTCACGTATGCAGTCACTGCAGTGGGAGGCACAGTTGGTGTGGGTACAGGTGGTTTTGTTTGGGGACAGTTGGAGGACTGTGTAGTAGAACTATACTTGTATTATATAGTGTGTAGAGTGTATATAGTGTGTAAAAAAGCCTTTCATTTTTGTGTATACATTAGTCATTTTCATTTGCTCAGAAACAATGTTTGCAAAACCTCAGCAAATTCATGAAATTGCAAAAAAAACATGTAGATGCATGTAGTTGTCAATATATTGATTAATACAAGTTGTGTCCCATCTTATTCAACACATAAATATGAGATTCGTAGCCTTCCGCAGGTGGCCGTTCTTCAGTCAAGAAAAATCAAAGAAATCAGAGCATTCAAGTTCATGTCTCAGTCCCCCACAGATTCCCCCATGCAGTTTGGTACATGTAACATGTGACTGGGCCCTAAAATCACTCAATCTCTGCCAGAGAAACGGTGTAGCTTTCGTCAAGGTCTAGTATATATTAACTATATGGTGGAAACCAATCGATTCAATGAGGCATGACACCACCCTGTCAATCACACCTAGCTAGTTACCCTGGGGATTGAACGGTGAAGGACTGGGAAGTCTGTTATAACACATTTTGAGGTGAATTCCCGAAAGATTTGAGCTATTTTCTCCAAAAATGTACCTACAGCAACATTAAGATTCCTAACAGGCAGTTGCCCAGAGAAATGAGTGTCTTGCAACTACTTTATAAGAGGGAAAAGCTGTAATTTGTGCTGTAATGTTTTGTGGAACTGTGTCTTTTACTGCAATATCAGCATGGGATATTTTCAACCAAGCCTCTTTGTATTGCTGCCTATAGAATATTTATGATTAAGATTATTGGCAAATGTTCCTGGGCTGTGAAAAATGCAAACCATTGGTAAAACAGGGTGAAAGACCCCAAAGGAGTTATTACACGAGTCAGCGGCTCTGTCATATCAGAAAGCACAAACAGGGAATAATTCAAAAGGCAAACAGCCGCCGCAAAGCTTATACATGAATCTATCCCCTTCTACTGCTTAATGTTTGCATTGCAGGTGCACTGTTATTAAAACTGGGGGACATTTTTTTCAAAGTACTATATGTCTGATTAGTGCAAAGTGTACCATGGCTTCAGTTGGTAGGTCAGTTCTAACATAAGAAGATGTTGAATGGAGGAGTTGGGCAGCATGTAGCGTAAATGTTATACATATGTAAGAGGAAGAGCATTGCTCAGCTTAAGTGTTATTTCCACAGATTGTACTGTTTGGGTAGCAGGAGATATTGAAGGTTAGTTACTCTTGGGGTAGAATAACCAAGAGGAATACAGAAAAACTGCTTTATTTCTTGACCAAACTAATCAATTGCTATAGAAATAAAATAAAAAAAATACACAATCTTCTGCCCTCAGAAACATCAATACAGGACAACAAAACCTCATAAAGCCTATTCAAACTCAAAACTGTAAAGCTAATAAATGTCTGTTATGTAAAGCTTTGAACTGGATGTAAAAAGTTTGCTGTCACCCCAAGCTTTCATGTCTTTAGAGAAAAGAAAAAGCTTCACCTCTTTTGCTGAATTTCAATGTCCCAATATGGCATTGTGGTCTCAAGGCCAAGACTCTAGACTGAAGATTATTGAGTCTTTTACATGCAGGCCCTTCACATTTCTGACATCCTTCCTCAAGAAACTAGGCTTGCACAATCACTGTGATTCAACTCTTAGAAAACACATTCTTCTATGTACTCAATGTCAAATTTTATGATTAAAAAAATATATATATATATTGAAAAACGTTTTAAAGAAATAGTTAAGCTGATTATTCTTGTACTTTTTAAAACTACCATAACTTTTGAAAATGTGAAATGTCTTTAATAGTCACATCTAACATGGCTTTCTAAAGCCTTCTAGTTGCATATGTCCTTGGATTTTGGTAGGAAAGGGTTGGGAATAATGAAAAGAATAATTGAAAGTTATCTCTATATACATATCAGATCTTTTCGAGCTATTGAGAAAGATTTGAGCCCTGTCTGTCTAGTCCTTCTACTGCAACTCCTGCGGCTGGCCTTGTCTGCCAACTTGTCATGCCAGGAAGACAAAGACATGCCTTTGTTCAGTCCTCTTTAATTTGAAGGGAAGCAAAAAATGATGGGGAAATTTGGAGAGAATCCAATGAAATAGTGCAGGCAATGCAGGTTGATGTTTGTCAAGATAGAGGGCATTTTTAATAAAAAGGCCCTCTTATGCTGGAGTGTAATTCATCAAATAAAAGCTCCACTCCTCTGTCTAGTCGAGGCAGGAAAATACGAGTAAGAAGAAAATCCTGTGATAATGTCACGTAGAAACCCCATTACTAAGTTGAACAGTGCTGCAGCAAAAAAAAAACCCAAAACAAAACAATGTATGTGTGACACTTAAGAAGAAGATAAATGTTTCAATCTAGATATCAAACTGGTAAATTATTCAGCATGTATGCACACTACAATCTGAAATTATGCGTACAGCAAGCAGACTGTTATACTGCTACTGATCTAACATAGTGCAGTAGATCTTTCCAATCTGTTTTAGACTAGTGACATCTAACGGGGTCTGTTTTATTTTGTTAAGTGCTTCTGCGATGCAGTTGTTACAACTAAAGTAGTAGAAACGCCCTGTATTTGCAAATGAACACGGCCATAGGTGGTGCCAGAAAGCCATTAAATGTAAAGCTGGGTACACATGAACTGGTTCCTCCATGTTGTGAAAAATAAATAGGGCCATTGTTCTTCCAACAGCCGTTTATCACGCACAGTCTCATACTGCAATATGAGCAGCTTAGCAGATGAACTTGTTTACAGTGGTTACAGCAACACGGTAGAAAAGAGAGGGCAGAAGGGAAAAGCTTAATGTGGTTTTGTGGTTGTACTACTCAATTAGTGTAGCAGTGGGGGCCCTGACTTTACACAAAAGGCATGGGGAAATATTGGCAACATCATTTGTAAAGAGATGAGGCACTAGTTATATGGTAATTAGTGAAATTAAGAAAACATGATACAGTAATCATAAACTATTGTGTCATGGAGGTGTATGACTCTGCTGTAACAGCTACAGGCAGGTGAGGTAAGATTTAGATGAGAGAAGAGGGGCGAAAAAGTAAAAAAAAAAAAAAAAAAAAAAAAAAAGAGAGGGGAAGGGAGGAGAAGAGGATGGGGCAGGGGAGGGGTGCATGCTAACCTCCTGCCAGCTGCAATTACCAGTGTGAGTGGAGCGTGGCAGCTAGGGCGATGGGTCTAATCAGAGCCCTGCTGAAAGAGACCCGTCCCTGTCCTCCTGTCCCACTGGGAGGCTGCTGGAGCTCAATGCCACACTAACGTAAGCCAGCGTTTTTCCCTCAACCCAAACACACTCATCTCAAAGGGGGAAAACACTCCAGACACCCCAATTCCTTCATAACAGGGGAGCCCTGACACAGTGGCACAAGATACAACACCTCTGCATAAAATATGCCTGCCTCATTTCCATTTCAGTATGCCCTGGTATCTCCTTCCTTCTCAAGTGGTGAAGGACATGTGCTGCTATGAATGTTTTAAGTATGGCTTCAACTAGAGAAAGGCCCCTTTGGAGAGAACATATAGTCATGAAACATACAGGGGGAAGCATATGTCTGGAAATATTCATAAGAAGCTTTGCTACAACACGAGCAGAGGTTGTGTGCATGCTTGCGAGCTGCCCACGGTAGCTGGCTTCATTCTGTATCAATAGTTGATCTCATTCAGCATCTATGTGTGCCATCAAAAATTAAGGTGACAGAGTGAGCCTTTCTTAAAGTCTTTAGCTTATATATCTGAGCTGATCTCATTTCGAGCGAGAAATAAAAGGCCTTATGATCTCTGCGTGTGCCTGTTGCCAGGTGATGGATGACAACAATTAAAGGTGATGTCTCCTTTGATAGTGCGAACCAAAGGACCACAGTGGCAGCAACAAAGCCACTTGCCTCATGAAATATTACTGCTCTAAAATCTACCCTTTTAAACATACATCAGTGCACTGTCTTTATAGGTAAAAAAAAAAAAAAAAAGGTTTATGTGCTTCTAGAGAATATGTGGGCTGTTTTGGCATTTCATTTGCCTGGATGACTTGTGAAGATGTGTTGCATTTGGCTTTTAACTGGTGGATAAATGTTTGAAAGGGAAATCATTTTGTTAAATTTATTAGCATAAAAACAACAAAGATAACAGTTTAAGCGTCTGTGTTTTACAGATAAACTTAATTATTCACCCTTCTGCTAGTGGGACTCGCATGTGAAACTAAATATAGTGCAATAGGTGTTTTCCATGCCTCAACTGGTCTTGAGTCAATCTGGCACTGAAAAGCAGATGAGCTGTCTGCAGAAACAAAGTGCATGGCCTGCGGCTGTTTCTAGCCAAGAACATTGTCGAGACAGACATTTGCATCTGCCTGAGACGCGGAAGTGTGTGAGAGGTGTCAGCGTCAGGATGACGTGCAAACAGACAGCCAACGCTAACACGAGTTCGACTGGAAATAACTCAATAATTAGTCGGATTGTGGATGAGGTGTAAAAAAAAAATTCAGCAAGTTCACTTGGAAAATGTTTAACTGCAAAAGATTAAGGAGGAACACAAAGCTAACAGTGGTGTTGTTGTACTCTGTTGGATAAAAATCTGAGGATAACAGTGTTTCCAGTTAACAATATATTGTTACAGCTATTGCTTACTAAACATTTACTGTGGTTCAGTCAACATTAGCCTTGTTATGTGTTTGATAAGTATGGTAGTACTTTCAGGTGTTTCTTTCTGAAATACTGTGACATTCAGGCAGCTACTAATAGGCCCCTCAGAAAGGCAGAAAGACCCGCCTGCTATTCATGTAACTGCCTCTGTGCTTTTGACTTGCAAAACATCGGAGGGCAGGGAGTTTTCTCACATGTTCTGCCATGAAGGGCATGTGAGCAGGACCCTCCTGCTCTTCAGAGAAATACTGGTTGGCAGAGCTCCCACTGTGGAGGTCTCCTCAGCAGGGATGACACGGCACACCCCAACATCAAAGACATGGCAAGGAGGCCATTGATGTAATACTGTTGTAATGACATGAAATTGGTGAAAATCCCCATAGAATAGGATGGCAAGAATGAAAAACAAAGACAACAAGATGCAAAGAACCAAACAAATTATTTTCACAGATGGGCCTGAGTCGGTGTGAGCGGTGACGTGGTCGGTGATTATACAAACGCTTTTTTTTTATCAGGCAGATAAAAAACGCGATTTACTACAGTTAGGATCAGGCAGCAGGGAAATAAATGCAAATGCACAATGTGAACTGGAATGTGCATTGAAATAAGTCTGCACACCTAGTCAAGCCTGTTGTCTCTGGCACGCTATCTCTTGAACCAGGTGTTATGGCAGTTGCTATGGAGATAGTTGTGCATCAAACAAACAGTCCTGACATCAAATGAACTGCACGCATAGACACACCTGAATGCAACAGACCATCACAAAACACAGTCATAACAAAAACACTGTTAATTTGGTTGTTAATAAACTCTGTGCTAGTTGTTGTATCACTGCTGTTATTCCGCTGTTTATCCAAGTGTACTTGGAGTAAAAAGACTGTAATGCATGCCATGACCTTTGAAATAATACACTTTTTTGTCTGGCTGAGCAGAACATTTGGCCTTACTTCCTCGCCTACAGGCAGATAATCAATAACAGTAATCTAATTCTCCCCCAACTCCTTCCTTTCCTTCTTTCCTTCCCTCTCTCTCTTTTTATCATCTCCCACTCTCCCCTTTCCTATTTATCTCTACTTCTCCCTCTTTCTCCTATCTGATATCATACTTCCACTGTCGTCAGTATGATCTACGGCCCTGCCAGATGCCTTGCGCCTGTTATTTATGCTGCAGCGCGCCGGTTAGTACATAACCGTGGCCTCCGACCCATTACTGCAACCCATGGGTGGTCTTCTGAATTCACATGGTTATGCTGACCGAGTCACCTTGTGGGACAAGCCCTGCTGCACAGAATCACATCCTCCATTAACTACGCTATATGAGTAGCACAGCTGTAGGCTTTCATTTTGAGATTACAGCTCTACTTCTTGCCTTGTGGTCCCAGTAACAGGAGTTTGATTGAAGACCCTTGAGATTATGGTATTACGAAGTACACGGTTTGTGGTTTACTACTTATTTTAATGTAACTGCCTGTAAGATGGAAAAACCTCAGGGCTCATGGTAAATTTCTGTGGTAATGCGATGTGGCTAATAAGACAGGCTATTCCTCCAGGTGTCTCGGGAAAAAGAACAAGGACAGGACCAAAAATCAGGAAGCGTGACGGTTAATGAAATCGGTCTACAAAAGGAAGCAGAGCGGCAGTTTGCAAATAAATTAATTAATTGATCCTCTCTACAACTCAAATTAATCATCGGCAGAGCTTTATTGTGACATGTTTAGTGTAATTACGGCAGATAGGGATGGCTTTTATGAGTTCTCAGAAAGGCAGTGGATGTAGTGGAATGTGGCAGGTTCCCTTAATTAAATCCTCACTGACTGGGCTCCTGTGACAGCCTTTACTTATTCTCTCAGTCAGGGATAATGAATAATACACAGAGTCTGTGAGTCAATGTCGACAGTCTCAACTTTGATTATGTAGGGCTTTGCAGAAGTGATGGGTGTTCAAAAATATCAGATTGTGGCACGACCTGTTAACTATTCACCTCGAAAGATGAAAGATGCAATAATTTCATCAATGCTGGACAGCAACTCAGAGGCAGTAACAACATGGCTGTAATAGGAAGGTCAAAACATGACCTCTGACCACAAACTGCTTGATTGCTGGTAGTGTTCTGTGGTTATAGTGAGGTAGCTTACAACCATGAATAACTTTAGGACTGATTAGATTCAAACATTACCATTTAACTTCCTGTAACTAAGCCTGACACAACATTAACCATTTTTGGATCATTTTCTGTAGTTGGTTCGATCACCACCTCGGTTCTAACCTCATCACAATTTTATCAGGAAAGGATAGAGACCTGCTTTCCCTCAGTCACAGTTAGTTCTTACCTCCTGAATGAGTAAATAAAATAACCTGTAAATGCTCCTATATATTTGGTGTGAACATGCCCTGACATTGTCAGTGTTAAGCAGGGCAGGCTTGAATATGAGCAGTCAACCATCCCTTGCAAAACAGGTTGAAATATTGATGCACATGTAATGCATGCAAAATCAACAGTCTTTGACAGCCGTACACAGACCGATCAGCTACAACCTTGAAAAACACAGCTTAGGAGCTTAGAGAAAATGGGACTATGCCTCTTAAACATGAGAAAAATGTCAAGCTTAAGGCCAAGCTATAAGGCTGATAGTGAGTCAAGCCGTTCTACGTTCTCCCCTGCCTTCTATGGCCCAGTGGGTAAGCCAAGAGGGCTTGGTGTGTAAATGTGTGAGGAAAGGGGGTCAGGGTGAAAGGACTCCCATTAGCCAGCTCATTGAGTGTAGGTATTAGAACTCCCATGACATGCGGTGGGCCCATCCATCCATGGCCAGTCAGGGCCTGGGGAGCCGTTGACTCATTGGCCTGCAGAGCCATGAGGTGGACCTTGCTCTTTACCTGCAGGCTTACAGGCCCAGGGCACAATTATTAATACATTCAAAGGAAGAAATATGTCAGGTGTTATTTTTTTTCCATTGCATTGTGTGTAGTTTTTTACTGTATTGTTTTTAGACAGAAATAGAAACTCCTGTACATTGTAAACACTACATAATACAATATAAACTCATAGACAGAGATAGACGCAGGCAGCTTTTAGCAACAAAGTACTTGGATTAAATCATCTATGTTAAACCAACCAATATAATGTACAATAATGAACTAGGGCTAATAATATAAAGCGATTGTTTGATCCATCAATATTTCTATCTAAAAGAAATTTTACTCTTAGATCTACACAATGTCAATAAACAAGATGTAGCTCACTTCAAAAGTAAATAAAATATAACTTGTGCTTATATTAACTGTACAGTACATCTCTGATTTACAATTTATATTGTTATAGGGTTTTTTTGTGCCATGTGGAAGAATTACATGTAACAGACCCCTTTATTAACAATTGTTGATGAATGCGCAATGGCACCAAAATTGGAGGACAGGTTGAAGGTAAGAAGAAAAGCACGAAGTAATGAACACATTGATTTAATGCAAATTTACACTGTAGCTGTCTGGGCGGCTCAGAGCACTGAGGTGTAAGTGAGTGACTTGACTTGGATTTGACCCCAGAAATATCAATCTGATTTGGGAGCACAGTTTGAGTGACAGTTTTCATCAACCTCTGTGTTTATATTCAGTATGCTGCTTATATTTCTGGTTAAATATTATTGGATCTCCATATTTAGATGTCTGACTCTCTCTCCATACTTCCTTCCTTTTTGGTATAAAAAATTTGTATGTACATTTTGGGCTTGGATAATCATAGGAAAATGTGTACAGATGTAGGGAATGACAGAAACTGTATTATTACCAGCCAAAAAAGGGGAAAAAGATGACCACATAGCTTGCTTAAAGCCTTTGGAAATCTAGCTTGAAATAGTAAAAATGCATATATGAAAGTTGAATGTCTCATTAAGCGTCCACAAAAATCTGAGTGAAAATAAACATTCATAGTTATCAGAAACCTATTTCAAAAAACATCTCATTTTGCTGTTTGGATCAAGACTGTGTAGGTGTGGCACATCACGTTTTGACTGACACCCGCACCGGTTACTGGGCCTGGCTAACTATAGTAGCTAACGACTGGGTTTCAACGGTGCAGAGCCGTACTTCTAACTTATTAAGCCTTGCCTCCAACACAGTAAATATGCTACATTTATTACATGTACCATTATCACTAAAAGAGGCAGGAGAATAGTTAAACATAAGACACACCGAGCAAGAGAGAGCAGGAGATCGAGAGGGAGAGAGGGAAGCCTTTGCTAACTGCTAAGCTAAAGTAACTAGCAGATCTGAAAAGCATGTAAACAACTGTGTGACCTCCGAGAAAGTCACTAAAAGAAGAGAGCTAACAGTGCTTGAGCAGAACTAGCTTACATTTAAATGTACAGCCAGTAATTAGCCGCAGTAATGAAGAATATAGCTAAATTAACCGGGTTGAGATGCAGAAACGCTAACGTTACCAATGACACAGAATCTCTGGCAACCGGAAATGAGACAATATGCTTGCACATGAGCACATCGCAAATTTGTTGCGTAATTTTCGCAAAAAATGTCTGAGCATAACCACTCCCAATTCAAACGCAAGATCAGGAAAATTTACAAAAACTTAAATGACAATATTTTGAATTTGGATGGAATTTTTTAATAAATTTTAGATGCTTACTATTTTGTACATGTAGAAAACCATTGTGTATTTGGGTTTCCAGTGGCTTTAACACTCTAATGGAGTAAGAAGCGTGTCGCTCCGAATGCTCCGAACCAGTATTGATAATCACATCGGTCATGCTCTCATAAACCTTCAGTAAAATCTGTAATTGAATAATGACAGCCTGTTGCAGCTGTTTGTGGCAGATATTTAATAGCGGATGTCAATTTGCGGATATCCCTGTCTCTTCTTGACAATGTGCAGATATTAACGGATGTGCATGTCTTGTCACATCTTCAATATCTTCTGGAACCCAGAGACAACGTCCAGATGAGGAGTTCAATATGTCCTGACTGGCTATAAATTCAAGTTTAAAACATTGACAGGCTGGTCTCGATAAATGTATGACAGAAGCCAGAAGCAACAGTTTTTTACTATGTAAGCAATTGAGTACAGAGGGTGGACATATGAACGGGAATACCTGTGTAATACCGTGAAATCTAGTACAATAAACTGCAATAAACATTACCACTGGGCAGCTAATAATAATAGAGTTGTGGTCATTTTTATGGCTGTGGTTTTCTGTGTTATAAAGGATGACATTATACTGTGAGATGTTCCTGTTTTGCTCTCTATGATATCCAAATTAAGGCAGTATTTAAGTAAGTTTAGCATGAGGACAGGTTTGGATGCCTTCCCAAAAAGCCTGGTGCTGACATCAACGTTTTACCATACATGAACAGGAAGAAAGTCGTCTACACTAATTTTAACATTTTCTTTTTCCTACTTCTTGACTTCGGAGTTCGAGCAAATTAGTTCTTTGGGAGGAGATGGAAAACTCTAAAATATTCTTGTAGTCTATACTCTCGGATGTTGATTTTTTTCCAAAAGCAGAGAGTGGTTGAAGAATGTAAATCAACTCTTGAGTCATTAGGACGGGCTTACAAGCAGCCAAAAGATGTAATGATCATACAACTTTTAAAGAACTGATCTAATTCACCACCTGTGCTAAGAAAAAACAAAAAAAAAGATTCTTAAACTCTGCTTTAATTCCATTTACATACAATTAAACATCGAACTCTTTTGGTTTTCCTATCTTATATCAAGCACTTTTCTTTGTTATTTTTACTCATTGATCTCTCTCTCTTTCTGTCACTCTCTCTCTCTCTATCCCCCGAGGCAACAGACATGATGAGCACTGACGGCGCAGGCATACCAAACATCGCAGTCTTTACAGATACAGCTTGCCAAAAGCATGGAGCAATTGATGGACAAGTACAGATGATAAAATGTTGCCTCAAAGCAAGAATGACTCCATCCAGATGTCTTGAAAAATTTAGTCAGATCTCACGAGATCAACTAACCAGGGTCAAGTTTGACAAGTAATTAAAATTTTTAGGTTATTTATTAATTATAACATGTTCATCTTAAATTATTTAACTTAAAACCAAAGATAATAACAGTTACAAAGATATTACATTTTGGAAATCTGCTTCCTTGTTTCTTTTTTTTCTTCTTTTTAAAAAATATATAATTTATTCACATACACACAGAAAGACTGGAGCACAAGGTCAGATACAAATTAAGCTGGCAGGGATTCATAAGAGATTCAGTGTCCTGCTCAAGGACATTTCAGCAAGGTGGTTGCTGCTAGTTAGAGCCACCCATACCACCCCAAAAAATCTCAACAAAGTAATTATTTACATTCCTGTGCATCGAACAACCACAGGCTTGATTTGTTGAGCAGAGAAGAATATCTGGTAATATCAGGGTTGGGCCGGCACAAAACTAATACAAAAAACTAGCAGCAAAAGCGGATTTATTTACTTTCTAATATATCTTAATTTAATTTATTAGAGTGATTTTCCTTGGTTAAAAACAAATTTATGTTTGTGTTTCTTTTTAATTCCCTGTGCAATACAGTTTGGTAAACGGGGACTACAATATATTGCAGGTGCTACAACCCTGACCAAACCTAAAAGCTACCTGTCGTCCTTACAATGCCCAAGTCCTTGGAAGTGAGGATGTAAGGATGCATATTGTGTGGCCAGCAGAGAGATTCCACCCTGCCATATTGTGTGAGTCCTTGGGAGTAGCATGCATAGACAGATGCAGTTTGTATCTGTCAGTCTGGATATGATCTACGATGCTGGGCCTCCAGCCAGCAGATGGTGGGAGAAATTAAATCTGTGACACAGATCATCACAATGGAGCTAAGAAATACAGTAGGAGGGGGCTACACCTGTAGATCTTTGTGCGTGCATGGGTTTGTGCGAGGATGCGTGTCCCTGAATGGTTTCGTGTGCATGCGAGTTTCTGCTTCTGTATTCTTACAGCATGTTGTGACAAATAACAGCCCTGCCTAAAACGGAAGCCAAACCTGTTCTGCCAAGAGTAAATCCAACGTTCACCAACTGTATCATTTTCGTCTACAACCTATGTAGGGTTAAACTTGGTAAACTGACCGCACAGTTCCTTAAACAACATAATGGGACAGCTATTAAAATGCCAACATGAGCATTACAGACACACAGCATTCAAAAAGAGAAAGAAAAAGCGCGAGAGTGAAATAGTAATGTGGGGGAATAGCAGTTACACAACAGACCTTATTTTGGTTATTGTGGATGATTTGAATAGCGCAAAGGAAAGGAGAGGATTAAGTTGTAAGGAGCAGGGCTCGGTATTAAATCATTCTGATATAGCTTCTGTATGTATTTATCTTGCCTGGGAAGAGGTGCAATGAGATTTCTATGCTGTTTATCCAGTCAGGTTTGTTGTCCGCACTTGCCTGGCTCCTGAGATATTTATTACTGGCATTGTGTCGTAGTCATTTTCTGCCACTGCACCAGGGACTATAATGCATGCCAAACAAATAAAGGCCTTTTCTAACCAGTGAGGCCGTAATTTGTTTACAGCCACCAAACACAGGACCACGAAATACAGTCAACACAGTTAAGCTGGGACGCTGTGCTGAATTCCATTTTGAAAAAAAATTCAAACTGTGTCAAAAAACCAATGAGTTTTTAACACTGCTGTATGATTATGGCCTCTTTTCCCATCTTAAAATTACAGAGGCATAAAATGGACTTATAGGGCAGAACACTATTAATATTCTAAAGTGCCATATTACTCCCAAAGTTTGATGTTTAAGAGATAAGATAAGATAAGATAAGATAAGATAAGATAAGATAAGATAAGATAAGATAAGATGTACCTTTATTGATTCTCCGTAAGGGAAAATCAATAAAATGGTAAAAATAGATTGACATGTTTTCGACAAACAACGGCCTATTTTTTCTCCACTGGAGAAGCTTTGAATCCTTGCATATTTCTTGCTTGACCTTTTCCAAAACATCAAATTTTTTCTCGATATTTCATGTTCAAAAATGAGTTGCCAGGGAACTTCAAAAAGTTGTGCAGCTGGTCTGAAGGAGAACCTTTCTAATTCTCTGACAGCGCAGGATCCCGGTAATGATGGGGCTTTTGATCTGGTACCATTAGATAACATTCCTCCTTTCTAGAGACAGGTCCGCTGTCTCCCAAAGGACAAGAGAATGTTCTCCAGCACAGCAGAAAAGGCCCAGAATATACCTGAATTTCTGCTCATATATAAGGAATTTTCTCAAGTCACAGGGACCTCAGATACAAGTTTGACATTTTATGTTTGTTTAAGCTTTTTTATTTTGGAGGAATTTTGCTGTAACTACTGCCAGTGTGTAAGCAGATAGGGGTTTCAGATTTTCATTTTCCTGGGGTTTGATAGTATATTAATATAAATGACTAGGACCACTGTGGCTAGAGTAAAGACTTCTGGCTTTCAACACTCACTTGCACTCTTGTTTTGGAAATACAGAACTAATGCAGAACAAACAGTATTTTGAGCCATTTCATTCGTTTGCCATAAAAGGAAATAAAAGCAGCTCTAATGCTTTGCCAACAGTGTTCTTTCTCTGTTTGTGTTGAATCTGCTCACTAACAATCTTGCTGATCTGTTTTTACTTGGAAAATATGAATTATTATTTCTAAATTACAAGTCTCAATGGCTGTTAGCCTTTCCCAAGACTTGTCAATGTTGCAATTTGTCAATAAAACTATGTGTGATTTTGCCTGAAGCAATTTCATCAGAATTTGGCTGTGGTTTTGGGAAAAACTTGTCAGCTTCCAATTGTGAAAACAGTCACTCTATCCATTGCACCACAGAGCCTCATCACTTTTATCATCGCCATTAGTGTCACGACATGGCTTCGACACCACCTTAGTCATTTCTTGATCTGCGTCATTGCATTTTACATTTTACATGCTCATCAAATGTTAACGGCGATGAAAATGTGAAATATTGCCTTGACATGGAAAGGTGGCAGCACACTGCATTTAAGACTGATGTTGTGAGCTGAGATGTCTTCTCTGGCCGGCAGTAGTTTATTTCATACATCACCAAGACAAGCACCATTTACCTGGACATTTACTGAGGCAGTTCAATTCAAGAGTAGCACTCAAGGTCAGAACATAGGCATCGTTACCCATGTAATGACTCATTGTTCCCTCTGGTCATCTCTCCATGCCACCCTACAGCATCATACCACCTTACTGTCCACTATATTCAACACAGAGAGATAGAGAAGAGAAAGGGGATAGATACGCAGAGAAAAAAAGTTATAGAGATAGAAACAGAAATGAAAAAGAGGCGAAGAGAGAGGGGAATGAAAGACTGATGGCAACAATATTTCTCAATCACACCTCCCCCTCTGGTCTCAGCATTGTCTGCATCATTATTTATCCATACAGGTCAGACTTTCACACAGCTGACTGACTCTCTCTCTCTCATACAGTCAAGGAAGAATTGTGCGTTTGAAAAGTTATTTTGCATTCAGGACGTTATTCAAAACATCACAGTGAGAAAAAGATGAGTTGTAGCCTAGGATCCTTGAATTAGCTCAGATGTTGACTTATGACAGTGTGACAGCATTAAAGGAACACAACTCTATACTTTCTATTCTACTGCTCAACATGTGCTTGTGTGTCTCTCTGTCTCACACGCACGCACACACACGACATGAGGAATGGCTGAGCTGACTTTGGGCCTGTATGCAAGTCTCAGTGGTGTGACCTCTCAGGCGGGGGCGTGAGAACCGTCACGAACCAAAGAGCGGGGCTGTTACAGCGTGACAGAATTACAGAGTGACTCGAGACTCATGACTGCAAAAGTGCTAAAGCCCAACTCAGCTGGTGTGAAAACATGCTTTTGCAGCTCCCCACAGGTGAGTGGCACAGTAAACTCTACAGTCACAACCCCGCCTCCGATCATCAGGTAAAGAAAAAGACCAGGAAGAAAAAGAGAGAGATGGTCAGTCAACAACAGACAGAAGTAATTAGTTTCTATAAAATCTATATATTCAATAGAAAGATGGGTAACAGTCATCTTAGTCATTATTTGATAGCCTTTTCATGGTTGACCCAGCCATACTGACTCATAAGTAACTGCCAGTAATGTCTACTCAACTGCATAAATCACTATTTTGATACAACACTTGTGTTTTTAGGCAAACAATCTCTCAAAGGGAATTCTTTAAGTCTCTTGGAGTTACATAAGAAATTGGCAGAATTGACATAAAATCAACATGGTTCCACCGAATTAGGCCAAAAATCCCAATCAAGTGTTCCAGACATTGTAATGCACTCCAAACCATTATATTTTCCTTTATACACTACAGCCTTCCCTTTGAGCACGCTGAAGAGCATGTGTAAAGCTGCACCAGTATGACTGTCATAATCCATATTTTGCAGGATTGGAATAACAAAATAAAGAGCCAGTATATGAAATAATCATAATTAATACTCGGCCTTCCTTTGCTCTGCTAAAACCTATAATCCAGATCGACTTAGTGGTATAATGACTTCACCATTCTCACTGCCTCTCTGGATAGAGGTGCTCAGTGTATTATGACAACTTCATGTGGATGTAAAGTCACATGTACTCTGAAATTGAGAGTGAGGCTTTTCTTTTGGAATGCAGTAACAGGAAGTTTTTACTTATGAAGTCATCTTTTCAACCTTTATTTATTCAGGGAAGGCTGGCTGAGAGATGATATGTTATGTATGATGTGTTTTTCAGCAATGCTCTGCTTTATTCTCTTCACACTTTCACCACATTCACGTCTGGAGAGCTATCGCAGACGGCTACTGTGTTGTATTATTGGTCAGCTTCACTGGAGAAACTGCAGGTGGTTATATGATTTGCTCAAGGGCACCGCAATGAAATTCTGTTTACAGAGGCTTAACAAGTTTCTTGGTCACTTTTTTTTTCAGATTTTATTGTATGGTCCGTGATTCGAAACAGCTACATTCTGATGTGACACTAACTTCTCATACCTTCAGGCTATCACCGCCCCATTAAGGAGGAGGATCATTAGTCTCCGTCTGTTTGGTGCTGCCCCAGTGTTTTCTTGTGTAGTGCTGCTGATATGAACTTGATGTATCACTCGGCTACAAACAATAGTGTAAAAATAGAACTGAGCTTACGACATCGCTCCGTCAGGGTGTGTGTGTCTTTGTATTGAGTGTGTTTGTGTCAGTGAATATGTATGGATGTGCACGAGTGCATGTATGAACATGCTCTCAGTTGTCCAGCTGTCCTCGGGGTTCAGGACAAGCTGATTCAAGGGATTTATATTGATTAAATATGATGTGTTCTTCACTTGCTTGTGTTATTATGATAACACATGCAAAGTCATCCTCTGATCAAAAAATAGAAACATTTAGTCTTTATTTCCATGTTACATAAAAATATACAGTATATGTATACTGTAGATAAAAATACAAATGATACTGATATATAGATAAAAGATATATAAATACTGATTAAAGGCAACAGTATCAAGGCTGGTATGTTGGCAAATGATACCTTTTTCCAGCAGATAAAAAACAACTTGGCAATCCTATTCGAGTCCAGGTTAGAATATAAATATCTGTCTCTCTTTACCTTGCTAAATGTTTCAACAAAGACTTCAACTTCACCAGCCACTCGTTGACTTTGGCTGTCTGCCATTCCACTCTGGGCAGGTAGCGTAGACCTGGCTTGCTTGAGCTTGTAGGCTGAGAGCAGCTGTCCACAGTTTTTTTTTTATGAACCCACATTGTTTTGGTTTCTCAGACCAAAACAATGAGCTGAAAATGGCTCATCTCACCGTATTACTACAGACTCAGGTTTTTGGAATTATCAAGCAACCCTATCGTATTACATTACAGAGAGTCATTCAGTTCAACGCTATTATAAGAAAAAGGCTGCTTAATGCAGTTTTGAATAGGTATGAAAAATATGTAGACAGTATTGTGAAAAGTAAACTGTATTTCAACATGTGGTTGGAGCCAAAACAGAGTGATGGCGAAAGGTGTGGCTGAAAATATGCACTGTATGTGTACTAGTAGGGCCCTATGTATAAAAGCATCCATCAATTGACATGTGCCTGACTTGACTCTGGGGTTAGCAATGTACAGTGTAACACCGAGTTTAGGATCACAGACAGAAGGAGACTTCATGCAAAGCACGTCTGCTGGGGAGAACAGTTGCTCACTGTTGAGTAAGACTGTTGTCTGTCTTTATTCCACTTGAGGGAATCTGAACTCTACGCCGTATTTTGCCCCAACACTAACACTGTGCTTAATCTCATTTCATTCATGTGTGCCTCATGTCATGTTAGCGCGGTTTGTTTGTACAGGCAACAGTGTTCCTCACGATACATTGCAAAAGAGGGGTAGAAAGAAAACCTTTCTTTGCGCAGGAGAAAAGTCCCTTCGGGAAGGTTACGCAAGCCCAGCCGATGATATCATCAAATCAGCGTGGACAGAGAAAAAAGGAAGGGTGGGTGTAAGAAAGATTGGATTCAAACAGGGATGGAAAGGCTGTATTTGAATGAGAGGGAATCTGCTTTAATGCCAGTGTAATGGCTATGGACGGTCTTAATCCTCCCGCTGGCTAGCTCTGAAGCTTTTTTTTTTTTTTGAAAGTTTCTAATGAAATCAACCCCTGTGGTGACTAGCACCCACATGACAAAATTACAATCAATTAAGGAAGAAATTCATGCTCACAGCTCAGTGATATGGAAGGCTGAGCAGGGAGAGGTGCAGAACTTCTGTTCACATAAATCACAAAAATTAACTCTATACTGGCGAGAAGGGAAAGGAGGTCCTCAGAGGTCAAACTAGCCTGCGGGCACTGAGGGTAGCCCTTTATGTGGAAAGCACACAAACCGTTAATATGTCCATGCAGAGTATTTCTCTTCAAGTACTATGGATGTGCAGGCTATCACTGACTTGTAAATGTTTATTTAAATTACATGTTTCTGTCATTATTCATGAGGCTTTGAGGCTTTAGATGAGACAATTGCTTATTTTTTTATATTGATTATGGCATTCATTTGTCGTGGTAGAGGACTCAGACAAGGCTAAGTGACTCATTGAGAGAGTGAGAAATAAAGTAAATACAGCATTATAGCCAATAAATGGCAAATATTTATTACTATACACCTGGGTTCCAGGTCATACATTTGCTGAATTTGCTGAACCTGTAGGCTATCTTATTTAAAAATGCATTCCTTGTTTTTTTCCACCTTGTGGAGTTTACATTAAGATATATCTGCTCTACCATGACACTGCCAATACCGGGAATCCTTGAAGCTTACATCTGTTCATGTATGAATTATCAAGGCAAACATTCATGTTTGCTTTTGGATATATTGGAATAAAAGCATCAAAACCAGCAGCAGAAAACAGAGGATGGGGTTAAAGAAAAGAGTGAGAGTGAGCAAAAAAAAAAAGAAGGACTTATCTTACCTTCAAGCACTGTGAGCTTGGCACTGGTGTTGATCTCGCCAGCACTGTTGGTGGCTGTGCACTCGTAAATGGCTTCGTCTCTGTGTGTGCGCAGTGGCTGGATCCGCAGTACAGAGCCCGAGCCATCATCAAACTCAATCACCTAGGAGAGCCGGAGCAAAGCAAAGGGCAGGAATGTTTATTTTAAGGGGTCTCTTTTTCTTCTTTTTTTCCACTTTATTGCAACATAAAAATAACATTCATTTCTACATGCAGATCACTGTTTTCTTGATTTTTTTTGTACTCCTGACCTGAGGGAAAAAGACAAACATTTGCCAGGTTTGCAGCTTTTTCCTTTCCTACTGCTAAATCAGACTTTTCAGAAGTAGGAGCTGAGTCTGTTTGTCAGTCTTACAAAAAATGACATAATGCACCACAGAATTCCTCTTAAAAAGAGAAAAGCGTCATCCGTGATGATTAGAAGTCATGACTGTATGAAGTTATATCCAAAAGCACTGTGTGGGACAAGGGACATATTAAAGAATACCAACCAAGAGTATAAACCAATAGTGCCCCCAGCCACCACAGCTACATTATGTTACAGAAGAAACAGAGGTTGGAAACAGTGTGAGATCCCACCTAAGGCACTTCTTTCTGTTCATATGGGTTCAAAAGAGGGAGGGGAAATACATCAAGTAATACATCAAGGGGATGTATGGCCAAAGATGGTGGAGCTGAAGAACAGAAGGGGAAGGATGAGGGTGTGGAAAGACTGAAAGAGATGAAGCGGACTATATAAATCAAGATGGAAGGAGATGAAAGATAAGGGAAGCCTGTCTGGTCTTGCTTGGAGAAAAAAAGAGTTGGTGTGATGCTCAATAACAGGGCAATTGATTATGTGTGCTTTGTGTGAATGCTGTGAGTGTGCACGCATGTGTGGATCCATCTGTGTTAATGAGAGACAGTTACAGAGGCAGTTGAAAGCCCACACGTATTATGTTTTGTCATGTGTGTTGTGTTTGTGCCTGCGTGTATTTATGTGTGTGTGTGTGTATGTGTGAGTGTTCAGAGACCTGAAACTCACGCATGAGTGCTCACCTCAAAGCGCTGGGAGCTGACTTTCTTGCCTTTCTTCATCCAGGTGATTCTGGGTTTGGGCTCCCCGGCGGCCTGGCACACAAACGACGCAACTCCGCCTGAGATGCCCGTCTGGTCCTCTGGGGATTTGACAAAACTTGGCAAGCCTGAGGAGGATGGAGGAAAGGGGGCAGAGGGAGAAGGAGAGTGATAAAAAGAAGGAGAAGAAGTCAGGAACAGGGAAAGAGGGTGAGAGGAAAGGGAGAAGGAGAGCAGAGGGGAGGGGGAAAGGTAAAGATGATGTTAGTGCCTAATGCCAGTCACATTGCCATGTAAAACCTGGTTATCTAAGGATATCAATTTCCCCACACAAAGGCAACAATGAGAAAAGCCACACAGTCATTGTTACTCCACACACCTGCAGCTAAGTCATGGGAGAAACATCCAGTCTTTGTGTGGCTGCCTGTCACTGTATCATGTTGAATTTCTCACCTTTGCTTTGACACAGCATTTGAAAGAGGGGCACATTTTGTCACCCATAGTTCTATCTGTTAAACATGAGGGATTGTGTTAAACCCAATAGTGAACCAGAGACAAGCAGATAAACTCGTACTCTTCCACAAAAAACAACAAGAAACAAGAGCAATATGCTGGTAAATTAGACACTTGAGAGTTCATCATGTTTTTTAGAATTCAAACAGCCATTTTTTGGCCGACGAGTCACTACAACTGGTTGGCATGTCAAACAAAGCTACTACTATGTTTTGATTCTGTAACCTCTTTATGACTTCTTACTTTATAATGTATGTTTACAAAAATATAGGGACAACCTTGGAGAACACCTCTTACCATGGTTTTCCCTGTTTGCCTTCAGGGTGTTTTTACTGAGTACCACACCCAACATCGTTGTACACAGGACAATGAAGTGTATGTTTCAGGGACATTCCGTCTAAGTTGGCATGATGCTACAATGAGTACACTTTAGCTCCATGCTATACCTGCAATACTTCATTCTTTATTTACAGCCTCAGACGTGCATCATATGAGTCTGGCTTCACCAACACGATACAATGTCCTTATTACCGGCTGCTTCAGCTCATGTTTCATCTCCAGAGTCACTGAAGAGGGAGGTGGGGAACACCTAAACCACACTGGTGACGAGGAGACCACCCCGTGGAGACATGCACAAAGGGGTGAATCATTATGCTATGTACACAGAGGAGACGCCAGCCTTCCCTCGCTGAGCTCCCGCTGGGGAAAATCCGGCAATGGCTGCCACCACACTTTCCTTTTTATGTTTTTTAATATAACATTGGTGGGAGAAGTTGGGGCGAGGGGGTGAATATCTAGTTAGCATAACATTGTAGCTCTCACTGATACGGATAAAGCCTTTAGTGTGCCCTTTCCCCAGGTCTGCCAGTTAAATCATCACCCTCTGCCATTGCTTGGCTAGCGAAAGAGAGGTGGTGCTGGCTGTCCTTGCTTGAGGACATCTATTCAGTTGAGCTTTCTTGGACCAATATAACGATGCACGATAAAAAAGACACTGCACGCATGCAGGCAGTGACGTGTGTGTGCATGCATATCACTTTGATGTGAGATGCTTATACACATACGAATGCAACTAGTTGGAGGGATAGAGGCACTGGTATAAATATGACATGTTTTATGCTTACTCTCCAAGCATGATCAATCCATGATATACTGAATTGATCCCCAAAGTCACTAGAAAAATAAACTACATGGTAGTAAAAAAAATAACACCATGTCTTGCCCCTATGTTAAATAAATTATAGATAATAGTTCTATTACTTGTTGGTTACTGTTGCTTACACTAAAGTCAACTGCAAGCTCAAAATCTGACCAGGGCAGGTAGGATTTTACAAATTATTTCAGCAAGATCAGATTATAGTAGTACAGTTGCAATTATAAACATGTATATATCAGTCAAACAGAAGGTGATACCATAAAACTGCTGCATGCACCCAACATACGAATGCACTTCTCATCTTTAAAAATCAAAGCAGATATTCATCTGACATTACTCAATGTTAAAATAATAATCTGATTTTGGAATCAAAAGTTTTATGACCTGTTTTTCTTGGAGTGTATTGCTTAATAGAATTGTCAAACTAGCAACAGATTGAGGTAAATATGGTCCTTCTTGATAAGCCAACAATGACAAACAAAACCACTGCAACTTCCACAGCATTTTACATAACAGTGATAGGCTGAAGTGTACTGTAGTGCAGTGTAGTGTTTGAGTAGGCAGTTATGCGTGCTTTGTGATACACAGTAATCCAACACATCCATCCATCCATCTGTGACCTGTGACTCCTTCATAGTACCTAAACCCACCTGACATTTGAATGATATTTTCGTCCTGGTTCTTCCACGGACAAGGTTTAGACTGCAACAGCACAACCATAAATCTTTTCTATAGCATCAGAATGCGCACATGCAGGCAGGCAGCAGCAGGAGAGTTGTACTAATGATTCAAACCTGATAAGCTCTTAAGAGTGTATGCCTGACCATGCATCAGTGCGTGCATTGGTGGTGAGTTGGAATCCTCAAGACCTGATTATCACCATTCTGACTTCCAAGAGTTCCTGCTAACATCTGTCCATAGCAGTTCCATTTAAATTGATGTGAGGGCTTTTCACTTTGTTGCTAAGACGGAGGATCAGGCAGCATTAAACAGTTCTCAGCACATGCTTCAAGTTAAAAGATGTAAGCTCAGTACCCATGTTTTGCCACAATAATTTAAGGGAGGAACTACTGGATCTTAGAAATCATGGGGATTTTTTGGGATAAGTAGAGGAAGAGGGTAAACTGGCCTTTGCCGAGCCTTTCCCGCATAATCCGCTTAACCAAGCTTCTCTTAAATTTCGATAGTTGATCTATGACTTGAAGGCAAAACCATAGCAAATTCATCTGTCCATCGTTAATCCAGATTTCAACAAGCGTTCAATCACAAAATCTCAAAAAGGTCTGTGGTGACCCCAAACCCATGATTTATGAACAGGGTTAATAGTGGTCCTAACACATTCAAACAAAAGGGCAGAAGCATTTATTTTTGGACTGAAACTGTGGAGAGTTTGTGTTCCTCCATCACTGTGCCGCCACCACTGGTGGGTGAGGATATCAAACTGTTGGGTTTTGTCAGTTCTTTTCTTAGAGAGACAAAATCCAGACTCGACCCTTTTTTCTCTGCCTGTGTCCCATTTTCCTGGCTGTCAGGCAGTTGTCACATGAAAACAATGGCAGGGACGAGGTGGAAAACACATAAGCCTACCTATGCAAATCCTCCTCTCAGCCCAAGACTGCAAGCTTTGAGCTGCACTCTTTCTAGGCTTTGATACATCACATTCAAAACTCCTATCTTGACACACATACCTTTTAACGTATGCTCTCTTCTCTTTTGTGTAGAAAGTGCTGCCATAACTGTCAACCCAGTATTGGTTGCAAGGTGCTTAAATTTCAAGGTTGATGTTATCAACTATTGAATACCTCATAATTACCATTACTCACAATAACCAGACCAAGACAATGCTCTAATGGTTGTAACTATCATGTAAAAACCTAAACTGGGTTATTTTAGTCATAGTCAAAGGAGATAAACATATTTGAACAAGTCAATCATTCAAACTACTGCTTAAAATTACCAAATTGATGCATCAAAAAGTGATTCACATGCAAAACAGTGTTTCTGTACATGAACAACAACATGGCTGGTGGTTGTGAAAAAAATAAAACAAAACATTTTATTTATTAGTAGAGCAAAAAGGCTGTCATGTGACGGAACCTGAGAAATGGCTGCTTGAAGGGGAAGCTCTTCACCATCGCCTTAGTTTTCAAAAAATATTTGCTCAGGAGCCCCTGATTTCTTCATGATTCTGCAAGTAAAGTAGCTTTTTATTACAAAGTTGCCTGGGGATTCCACGAAAATGAATTCTAGATGGTCAAGTCCTCCAAAAACAAGGCTACGTGACAAGGTTAAGGACACCATGCTTGTTGGAACGGCAGGGAGCGAGTCAGCAATTAGCATACCTGAGGGGCCTGTGCTCCTGAACCAAATGACCACTGAACAGAACCTGAACCTTGGTGAGATAAAGAGATCTACTGCTTCCACAGAATAAACTTTCTGAAGCCATTACTCGCCTCGAAAATGCAGGTGCAAAGACTTTCTGGAGGGTGAGATGTAGAAACTAATTCAGAGATTCCTGGGGTGATGTGAGGGCAGCGACCCAGCATCATTCCAAACTGAGGTTATCCAAGCAATGCTTGTACTAGTCCATCTGGCCTGGCCATCGAGCAATGTCACCATATCTCAGCGGTTCAAAGGGCTAGCCAGCCTCAGAGGATCCTCATTGCCTGGTTTCTTAGCTGGCAGGAACATGCCAGAGACTGTTATGAGCAACAGTGAGGCTGGAATCAGTAAGGTATCGACATTTAAATCTGTCTGGCAT
The DNA here is from genome assembly GCF_963924715.1 of Thunnus thynnus. Lineage (NCBI taxonomy): Eukaryota > Metazoa > Chordata > Actinopteri > Scombriformes > Scombridae > Thunnus > Thunnus thynnus. Next base: position 22,290,296 of record NC_089528.1, read on the forward strand.
ACCGATAATTGTTAGTTATAAAGTTCAACTTTGCCTATTATTTTCTCTCAATTATGTAGGCTATTCATTTTCCTGATTGCACTTGAAGTCAGATAGCCTCTCTACAGGTTCAAATTTAATACTTAACTGCATAGTTTGACATATTAACTTTCAGTTCATTTTTATTTAATGTGTTCCTTAACTCATACTAAGAACTAACCTACTTCATATATTCAGGGTCTAGCAAAAGCAATGCTTGCATCACCCTTGTGATGTTGTTAACCCAATAGTAGCCAGAGGTATGTGAATCATGGATCAAGAGGTTTTTCAGGGAGCCAAAGACGGCATACCTGTTTTGTTCTTTTTTATTTTTGGTTCCCACCCCCCCAACCTTGTTTTTTTTCTTATGTTTGTTTGCTGTTATTATGTGTCCATTTCATTTCAGTTTTGTTTCGTTTATTGGGCATTATTTGCAGTTCAGGAGAAGTTGTTTTATCTCTATGTTTATAGCCATGGGAATTTTCATGGATTTGTTGGAGTATATTACATTGCTGCCATCACATTGCTTGTCTTATCTTTATGGTCATATTATAAATGCCAATTAACTCAATAAGTGTAAAGGATCTGAGCTTTGCTACATGGAATGTTAAAGGTTTAAATCACTATTTGAAGAAAAAGAAAGTCATGTCATTTCTAAAACCCCAAAAATATGATCTATCCTTTCTATAGAAAACTCCCCTGTCAAATTTGGAATCTAAGAAGCTTTGCAGAGATTGGGTAAGGCACGTTTTCTCCTCTGAAGGATCCAGCAAAAGTAGATTGCTGACAATACTTGTAAATAAATATCTACAGTTTAATTGTATGACAGTACTGAAAAGACGAACATGGTCGAATGTTGATAGTAAAGGCTGTAATTCAAGGTTAGATGCTAATTCTTGTCTCTCTGTGCCCCAAACGTGGACGACGCAACCTTCTTTGGAGACTTGGAATGCAAAGTTAATATGTGATATATTAATGATATAGGGAACCACCCAATTATTATAGGGGGTGACTTCAATCAGATTTTAGATAAAGCATTAGATTGCAGTAAACCATCTACCTCTCATATCTGAAGGTCATGTCAGGTTTTCTAGATGGCATGTGTAAGACGAGAGATTATATTTTCTTTTTGCCACCTCATCAAACTTTCTCCAGAATAGATTTCTTTCTTATTTCTAACACATTAATACCCTCTACCCTGTCATGTAATATAGGTAACATATTCATTTCTGATCATGCTAGCTTTACATTCAGCTTATATACCTGTTTACTCAATCAACAAAATTTCATAGATGGAGGCTGAATTCAAGGCTTCTCATGGATAAGTCAATTAAAACAGCACTTAGAGACCAGCAAGAGAGACCAAATCTGTACTCTGAAACTAACTTGTCTACATCCCCCTCTATTGCAGTAGCCTGCGAAACACTTAAGGCCTTCCTGCGAGGCTGGTTAATCCAGCAATCTATCTATAAGACGAGATCTGGCCTTGCAAAACAGCTGGAGTTAGAAGAACTCAGAGTTAGAAGAGCTGCGGAAGCCAAATTGAAACAACAACATGTCCAATCAGAATCCTCTTCAACTTACACAGTTAAAATATGAGTTCAACAATATCCTAACTGAATTCTCTCTCTTTCGGACAAGGCAGGAAAATTTTGAGGAGGGTGAGAAAGTCAGGAGGTGCTGCTTGCTAGCTACATCAAAAAGCAGGAAGCTTTAAGTATAATACCTGCTATTATGGGGAATGAAGATACTTTGAAGACTACTTCAAAATGTATAAATTAATTATTTGTTAATTTTTAGAGCCATCCCGATAGTTCTGATCTCTTGTAAGTGTGAAGGAAACTGAATCCTTTTTGAACAAGCTGAACCTGCCGGTAATCAATGTAGACCTTAGAAACAAATTAGATGCAGATAACAGATGGCGAAATCATAGATGCTATTTCACAATTATGTGGAGGTAAGGCACCGGGCCCAGATGGCTTCATGGCCGAATTTTATAAGGCATTCGCCACTCAATTAACTCCATATCTAGCTGATGTCTACGTGGACTTGTTTCAGAGGGGCTCTCTGCCACCAACAATGACTGAGGCACTCATAGCTCTGACAATTAAAAAAAAAAAAGGATCCAACAGTCTGTCAAAGTTATGGACCAATTTCCCTGATAAAGTGTGATGCAAAGATATTGGCCAAAATTTTGGCTAAAAGGTTGGAGCAGTTTGTTGCATCCTTGGTTCATCCAGACCAGGCTGGGTTTATTCATATGCATAATTCAGCTGACAATATTAGAAGATTTATTGATATCATGTGGCATGTGAGAAACAAACAGAATCCTATGGCTATCCTCTTTTTAGATGCTGAAAAGGCATTTCATAGAGTGGTGTGACAATACCTGTTGAGTTGAAAAGCCTTTTGATTGGCGATAACTTTATTTACTGGATTCATCTTCTGTATACCAAGCCCAAATCAGCTGTTCTTACGAATGGCCATATTTCATCATACTATGCGCAAGGACTACAACGTGTGCCTTCTCTCTTCACTTCTTTTTGCCGTGGCATTGGAACATTTAGCAATTGCTATTCATCAGAATTCAAACATATCAGGAATAACTGTTGGCTCAACTATTCATAAATTAATAATATATGTTGATGACATACTGGTCTTAACTGGTCTTTTTATAGACCCTGAAGTGTCTATAAAATCTCTACTAGTAACTATCAATTTTTTCTTTAAATTATCAGGGTATATGGTAAATTGGTCCAAGAGCATAGCCCTACCTTTGACGTCATAATGTCCAAAGTCACTTTTTCCAGTAGGCTTTCAGTGGCCACAGAAGGAAATCACATATCTCTGAGTCTTGTTTCCACCTAAATTATCAGATCTGATTGAAGTTAATATAGAACCTTTACCCTCTGGTCCGGTTGTTGTGGATGGTGTCAATTTTGTTTGGAAAAATTAAATGAAAGACTTGCACTTGTTAACTGTGAAGGATTTGGAGGTGTTGTCCCTGTTTGTGCGAAGTTTGTTTATTGTAAAAAAGAGAACCTTGAGGTTGGTGGAGCCAGAGTGTATGAGGTGTGAGTAGTTGGTGGACCAGGCTGTGATGAGAACGTCTTTGTATCGTTGAAGGTAGTCTGTGCAGGCTTGGAGATGCACTGTTAAACCAGTTCTCTTGCAGAGTTTTTCAAGCTGGCACTTACAGGGTTTTATTTGGTGGAGTTCAGGAGTATACAAGGGAGCTGAGTGTGTGAATGAGACTGCTTTGGTTTTAATGGGAGCCAGCTGATCAAGACAGGAGGAGAGTGTGTCATTATAATAGTTGACAAGATCGAAGGGATTATCAGACAGTGGGGAAGCGGAGGCAGACATTTTACTGGCAAGAGAGGCTGAAAGAGCTGAGGGGGAGATAGAATCGAGATTTCTTAAGGATATTTTGCATTTGTGTTTTAGGATGGGGAAAGGGATGTCAATGTCCACAGTGATTGCCAGGTGGACAGAGATATTGAGGTTGAGGCTGGAGAGTTGATGCATTGTAAGACCAGTGGAGCAGACTCAATCCAGGATGTGACCACAGCTGTGAGTGGGGAAGTTGGTATGTTGTGTGAAGTTGAAGCATTGTAGCAGTTCTAGTAATTCTATGGCAAATTTACAGTCAGTGTCATCAATGTGTATATTAAAATCACCCAGGAGGAGTATGGAATGTGAGATGGCACATAGCTGGGTCAGAAAATCAGCATAACAGCAGCAGAACACCAACAGCCTGGTGAGGAAGAGAGGTAGTCTTGAGGGGCTACCAGCCTGTTGGCCTTATGATCCTGCTCGGAGAATGGTGGTACGTTGGTGGCTAGTGGAGAAAACAAACCCGAGCCTGGCAGGGCTGACCACACCAGGACGGAAATATCCCAGTAGGACAAGCAGGTGGGCTCATGCTAGCTAGCGATGTGGCAGGCAGACACTGAATGATTGACTGCTCTGGTAGTAGAACGACAGAAGAGCGCTGTGAATCAGTCCCAGGAGTCCTGGAGCTAGCAACAGAGGGAACTTCTTGGCAGATAAAACAATGAACTGATCTGCAGACACTAATCTGGTGAAAGTGTTTGTCTGGATTGGAGGATAATCGGTAGCAGGTAGCCACAACCTCACAGGACAACTTTAACAGCCAAGTCATAGTGACAAAGGCTCTGATTAAATGGCAGAAACAAAGCGGAAGCCAAAACGTGTCAGCATCTGTCATCTTTCAAAAAAAGCCACAAACCAGATCTACATATTATCTTCTCTTGATAAATAGGTCTATAAAATGCACCGCTTTAAAGTCAGTTCCGGAAACAGACTTGAATGTTTCATTTACAGATAATTAATGGTCTAATTTGTTGAGGAACTCCAAACTGGTATCAAGGGACATACGGACTAGACTTATTCAATACAAAATAATTAACCATTTTTATTGGACCCCCTCAAAGTTATTTAGACTCAAGCTGAGAGAAAACTCCCAATATTGGAGGTGCCGGGGGGAGGGCGCTCTGCTACACTGTCTATGGGAATGTTTGGGAGTTCTAGATAACAATTCATGATTATGTCCTGAGGATTGTAGGTACAAAATACCCATACTCAAGTAAACTTTATGTCTTTAGTGATCCATCCCCCCTCAAGTCCTTGGCTACCCATGATGCCAGTTGGATTCAAACAGTACTTATAATCAGTTGGAGACTAATAGTCAAAGAGTGGAAATGGCCCCATCCTCCTTCTGTGTGTGCATGGTACCAGATTGTAGGTAGGGTTGCCTCTTATGAGAGACTCTCCTATAGGCTGCCACACAAAGGAAACACCTAGGTAAAGAAATGGCAAAAGTTCCTTCATCATATAAATGGCTCACAAAGTTAACAACACCAGGCCTTGATTTCCACTGGCAAATATAATTTGTGCTCATATTCATTATTTTTTCCCACAATTGTTATTGTTAGTTTTTATAACTGCTCAACTTTTTTTCTGTTGTTTTTGCTGTGGTTTCTGTTGATTTGTTTGTTTGTCTTTGATTCTTTGATAGCTTATATATGCTTTTGATTGAAGCCATTGACTGGTCTGCCATTATTATAATATGAGCACCTCTTGTAACACAGTGTGTATAAAATGGAAGATGAATATTTGTATACCTTGTCGATGCTCAACTAATAAATTGCTGATCCTACAAAAGTAGAGCAAACAGGCTTTCGTATTACAACTAATGAATGGAATAAATTAATTAATGCAAGCAAAAAACAATTCTCACCAGTAAAAACCCTTAATTTTGCTTCTCTTATTTTGTGGCACTAATAAGATGTTTCTTGTATTCTACCACACATCCTGACAGAAATTAACCTGATTATCCCAAGGTTATTAGGTGAACTAATGCAGGCAATGAACACCTTATGTTCAAAAACTAAACATAAAGTGTTAGCTTGATCTAGAGGTAATTATTAGAAGATGTTATAGTATTCAGCATTTATAATGTAGTATGTACTCAAAGCAAGTGCTTTTCTCACTTAAAATCACAAAGATGCCTATTTGTGCCTCGTTGGCTTGAAATTTAAATTTGACCCTGAGGGCAGGCTATTGACAAATCTGCAGAGATCCCTGGTTTCGACAGCACTGAGGGAGCCTAGAGTATAACAGGCTGCTGATTGCCCTGTGTGTGGGGGATTAAACAGCTTCTCTCTTTTAACCTAATGCCCACAGCACTATTAGTGGGGTCTGAGGTCATTAGAGAGATGAAAGGTATGGGGGTTCCAAGACTCTAGGTTTTTTTGGTGATCAGGAACAGCTGTCACTGTACACTAAACAGTTAATGACTGTCAAGGACAACACAAGAAAAATTGGTTTGAGGAATAAACTTATGAATATGGTAGTTCTAGGACAAGATCAGAGGTAAGCTTTTATTAGGTTAGATAACATTTTATTCATATATGGTTTTTCAATGACATACTCAACGCAGCATTGTGGTATTTTTTCCTAGCAGCTATACACTTTTCTCTTTTTTCCTTGTCAGGGGCCTCAGAGCAAGGGTTGTAATAAATGCAGAGACAGCAGGGAGAGTCGCGTAAATGGCACTTGTGTGGCTAACAATTAGTGTATTCCCAAGCCTACCAGAGTGCCCAATGAGAGCTACTCTGTAGTGTAGAGTATCAGGGATCGATATGCACGCAGCAGAGAGAAAACCATTAATTCTTATTAATAATGGATTAGCAAGTTATCATTTTCATGAGGCAACACTTAGTGGAAATTTGTCTGATGGCATCAGCACTGCTTGTTTTAATGGAACACTTCCATTAAGGCCTTTTCAGCCCATTAGCAGGCAACTTGTTTGCAATTAATTCCATATAAAGCTGCCTCCCCTGCAAGTTATTTACCCCGATAAAGTCAACTGCTCTTCAGGCTGTTTGTTTAAACCAATAAACATCATGTTTGCTATCTGCACTTCTGTTTTACCACTGAACTCCAAGGAACATTGTGTTTTTTTTCCTAAATGACACATGTACACACATAGCATGTAGTATAATTTATATGGCAGAATTGTAGGTCTGGTTGATATAAAGCAGGGTTTCCAATACACACCCCTCTGGTCGATGCAAAAGGTGAATGTGAGACAGTAAGGATGTTTTCAGTTCAAGCTATTTCACTGAAATGTCTTTCAGTGGCTATACTGACAACATCTTCTGTGGTACAACAACTCAGTGTCAAGTATTTTCCCCTCGCACTAAGAAGATCCTGGATCCAAATCCAACTAGGATCTCCATGTTTGCTGGATGGTCCAGTTTCCTCACATCATCCACTCCCACTCATTAACAGTCGGTTCACACTGAATTCACTTATGATAACACGATAACCAAAGAAACTCTTTTCTGAAAATGATACTGTAGTGGCCAAAGACTGATGGAACTTTATGAGCTTTATCAGGACTTGAAGTAAAATCACAAGAACAATGTGAGTCGTCCTCACTGAGATACTGTAGACAAAATGTCTAAACTTATAGAAGAGAAGAGGAAAAAGAAAAACATCAAACTTTCAATACCCCAGTGGACCATGAAGATGGGCTTTCTATCAGGCCTTCCAGCCTTCAGTGAATTATTCAAGACAGAGAAGAACAAGAACTCTAAGTGCAATTACCCTTCACTCCTCTCTTCCCAGTGTGAGCAACATTAATATAATGGCTTTCATCTTCTCAAGCCGATTATGAACCAGGGAGGCATCTCTCAAGTCTACATTCCCTCTCTTCTCTTCTGTCAGTCAGTATATGACATTTGGAAAAAAATACCCACAATGTGCTTTGGTGATTGATGCCCGGAGTGGGCATTTAAAACAACTGTTTGAAAAACATGCAAGGATAAATGCTTCATTGTGTATTTTTTGATGGCGGGGATGTAGGTGTTCCTGGTATCACACAATTGGGAGTCTGAGGTTTTATATTATCTGTGGTATTTAAACTGGCACCCAACCTAGATCTAGTCAAAGATGACTCACTACCTGTGGCTTCTTTCAACCCACCTGATTCCTTAAAGAAAAATTTTAATAGACATTAGATAAAGACAGACACAGAACTATAATTTCTTTGCTATACTTATACAGCTACTTTTTTTGCACTATTGCACAAGAAAATGCTTCATGCTGTTTAAATGAAAATTATGTTTATAAAATGAGAGCAAGCTACAGTATATGTTTTATAGTATCCTTTCCTCAATGCAAATCACCATAATTGCTTGCTGGCTGAAGACACACTATATCATTTTCTGAAAACAACTGATGTATAGAAAGGCACACAATGTGGACAATGCAAATGTAAAATACAGTCTCACTCCTTGTCTCCAGTGAACAGGGCCTTCATGATGTATGTAGCGATAAGACAAGTCTGCAAGTGTGTTGGCTGAAGTGCACAGCTCATCTACATAACCCTGGGGCTACATCACCTCCGATGTTCATTTAGTTCATTTGATGAAATGTTCTCATTTTCACTGTCATGAAACTAAGTGTTTTTCCATTTTGAAACTGCGAAGGACGACTGAGTGCTGCATTTGAAGACATGTGTGGGTGGGTAACATAGTGTCAACCTGGGGACACTCGCATGCAAAACAAAATATGAAGAGGGAGAAGTACATTTTGAATGCATCTTGAATATGTAAGAGTATATAGCGTGACACCTTTGTAATGGAAATCCAAACCACTCTGTAAAGTTGCTGTGGGAATACTAAAGGAGATTCAGGGGAATTGATGGGGGGCTCTGTTAACCTCTTCCACTCTCGGATGCAGTCGTCCTCAGGTGACATTACTGTCTTTCAGAGGCTCCGTTTTAAAGTTATAGTGAAGATACTGGTATCATATGGCTCTATACGACCTAAGGAATCCATTGGTACCATGTCATGCTAGCTTGCCAGTAAGCTAAATAACACTCCAAAGTTAAGCTAAATTTTGGCAAGGGAAAACACTGGCATGGTATTTTCAAAGGGGTCCCTTGACCTCTCACCTTAAGATATCTGAATGAAAATGGGTTCTATGGGTATCCATGAGTCTCCTCTTTACAGACATGCCCACTTTATGCTAATCTCATGCAGTTTTGGGCAAAAACATGCAGTTTTTTGCATGCAGTATAAATGTTCACCTGTTCTAAAAATTATGTACTTGAATATTTCTGCATACTGGGGTCCCTAAACAGTCTTGAAATTGCATAACTTCGGGTATGACTGGAAAGCTGAGACTCTTGTGGATTCAATGAGCCAAATTATATTCATGTGTGATGATGTTAATCCGCATTGTAGCCATTTCATTGTAGTGAGACCATTTTTTGAAACTTGACCTCACTGTATTAAATTACCTATTGTGACCTCTAGAATAATCACAGCCTCATGAAGCCCTTATACACTCTAAACTTTCACAATTTGAATAGGTGCCTAACCAAAACACAATGTTTATTACAGATTTATTACTAAAGAAACTTGACACACAGTGCTGAGCTGCATGTCAAATTAATCTTCAGATTCCCAGCTTTCAGATGATGAATACCACTTCTATTTGGCATATTTCCTTTTACCTGCTATCTCCCCCTAAAGGTCCCCTGTCCCCCCAAAAATGGGTCTATGGTAGGGGGGCAGGAGTGGAAGAGGTTAATGCTGCTGGGTAAAGTCCAGTGGTCACCTTGGCTTGGACTAAAATTAATAGACCAGTGTGGGGAAAATGTTAAGTGTGTTAAGTGATCCCGGGAGGGGCTGGGTTGGGGGCTCAGCTGCTGAGATGGTTCCTAGCTTCTTCAGAGATCCCATTTTAGGGTTAGCTCATCATCCATCACCATGTACCCCCTTGCGACCCCACTAACCTCATTAATTTGCCTCCCCAGATTAGTCCTCCCTCGGAGACCACAAAGAGCCCCTACCATTGTTCTCATCTTCTCACCCACATGCCCTTAAGGTCTTAAGTAATTCAACTCTCCACCAGCCAAACTTGAAGAGGAAATCAAATTATATTACTGTAGGGACATGATACAACAAAGAGATTCTGGCTTTACAGGCACCAAAAGGCTCTTTGTTGCTTCACTTATGATTTAGCATCTTTGAGAAGCTAAGATCAGATCAATGGTCGGCTAAGACCATTTACCCATGAAATAGTTCCCATTTGAGATCCATGCTGCTTCATGTCCACAGGCTGTTTGGGTTGAGTTAAATGCCTTTAAATGCACCTTAGAGGATGCTTAAAAATTGAATCTTATTATTTCTTATTTGATTCCAGGTATCTTGAATTCCTCAAAACCTCACCAGAGTCTAATCAATGAGCTGGATGTGAAAATACATATCTGAGCGTCAATTAGCAAAGACTTTGCACATAATGTCTCCCAAATTCAATCCACAGTCACTTCAAAATCTCTGGTAATACTGGACTATTTGAGCTCAAAGTAACCTAAGATTGATTGAGAATGTAAAGTAAACTGCAATAAGTGAGGGTATGGTAAGGGATTGAATGTGTCTATCAAGTCAATAAAACCATCACTATGATCACAGAATTACAATGCTTCTCTCCATCTGCCCTGTTCTGGAAGGACATTGGTGGATCTTCTTGTCCTGTGGCATTGCCGAATCCGGGACACAGCAGAGGGTTTGGGTTTGGGTCCTGCTAATTAGGGAGCTCAATAGCCCTGCTATTGAGTTCCCTAATTAAACTATTAATCTCACATCATTAACCTCCGAAGACCCTTTCCTCCCCCCATTCTGACATTGCTGCACTGGCTTATGAAAACAACTTCCCCTCAATTCTGATTCTCTCCACCCACTAAATTAGGTTCCTCCGACACTTTATTTTGCAGAGGTTTCTCACACATATATTGCTTTTCTCCCACTGCTTTGCCTTTAGAGCATTTCCTATTGTTTAGCACTTGCTCCATCTCAGCTCAGTGTGCCTGTTGGTATGATGTGCTAACTGCATTACTCTCCAAGTGGCTCTCCAAAGGTGGATATGGTTACTTTTAATTAAAAAAGAATCAATTTCTATCCCTGTCAGATTTTGAACTGGGTGACCATATGGACACTTAAAAATACAATCCAATTTCCAGCCACCCAGCTCCCCGTCTGGCCACCCCTCTACAAACCACTTTGGCACATCCATCACATCACTCCATTGTAGGAGCTTTATAAATTACTAACACAATCTACAGAGCTTGTCTTATAGGTTCATAATGTAAATGGCAGGTTATGTGGATTTAGGAACATTTTCAAACACTTTCTACGAATTTTGTTCGAAATTATGTAAGAAATGCTATATTACAAGCTATTTGGAGATATTTTTGTCTAAAGCCGAGAGCATATGCATATTTTGGCATGGTGGCCCGTTTGGAAATTTCTTAGTGGTCTAGCCATTTGAGTACAGAACCACAACAGCTAGGGAATTGACTTTAGGGCTAACAAACAGTATTAACCTATTGATAGCACACAGGAGAACACAAACAAGACACTAAAGGGTTGTAGCGTGAGACAGTAGTTTGATATAAAAAGTCAATTTAAACTTATTAAGTTAATTATGATGCCATTGTAATCCTCCTGCCATTGGGAGTGAAAAGAGCAGGCTCAATACAAAAGAGGCCTCAGTGGTCTTGCCGCACCTCACATGAAAAGCCACCCAAGATTATAATATGAGAGGCACGAGAGGAGACACATACATCAAAAGCTTATTAAAGCCAATGAAATAACTCACAGTGACAGCACTACAAAAAGATAACCATTACATTTAAGTGCTGGGTATGTGTGACTTTGAGGCTGACCTTGTGAGCCTGTGGCCTATTGTGTACAAGAAGGCTGTATAGAGAGCTGGTTGATTAGGCTGAGCTCCCCGGGGATCGATGGGACGTCTGCGATCAGCACTCAGAGTAATAACACTGTATTGTGTGCCTACTCAATGACGGTATAAGATGAATGATGTCACAGGGCTATAACACTGATAGTGTCGGTGGTGGATTTCTTGTACTTATTTGTGCTGCTAAATCATGATGAATTGTACTGACTTAAGTATTATGCCAAACAAACAGTATGACAACAACCTTTTGAAACGTAGCCAACCAACAACTAAATAAATAAGGCAATAACCTATAGATTTTTTATGTAAGGGGACGGTCTGTTCACACATGTTTGCTACCTGTGGTTGCTTTGCCAGCTTAACTTTTTCAAAGGGGAGACAAGGACAGACAGACCAAACCCATGTAATCAGAAACTTACCAGGCACCCCGCCCATAATATCTGTCTGGTGTCTGCCCTGTAATACAGGAAATCCAAACCAGAACTATCAAGTTCACATAACTAAGTTGCATACAAATTACAGGCACCAAATGAACACAACCCTACTATTAGTGGTAGGTGTTATTTTTGCCCCCAACGGTCTTATTTTAATTCTATGTCTGTTTGCTTTACAGTCTGGATAATAGCAGGTCTAGGCCTTTTCCCATGTGCACTTACATTAAACTACAACCATAGGTTAACCTCGGACCAGAGCCAAGATTTATGAGTTCCATTTTGTTTTATCTTCCTTTTAAGCTGAAATTCCATCTTTTCTCTTTTTCGTGTATCAGTGTTTGGGTGTATCTTCAATAAAAACGCTTGTGCCAGCTTGTCACAGCAGAGTATCTTTGTCTGTTAATTAAAAAGCTTGGCTCTGTGTTTTTTATCTGTAAATGATATGATTACTGAAATTAAAGACCAGGGCAATCTTGCTCTCATGGAGGCAGAGAGGTAGAAAGTAAAAAGACAAGATTGACAAAAGTAAAGATATTGTTGAACACTGTCCGTATTAACCGATTTGTCATCGAGTGAACACAATGAAACACAATTATTTTTTGTCAGATACCCTATATCTAGCTGTGTGTGTATCTTTAAATACTTCAGTATTGTTTGAAAAAATGGTAAGGGCAACATACCCTGAAGGCATTAAATAATACTGTACATACATCCATGACAAAATATGCTTCAAAACATTTAAATGCTTTAGCTATGTAGCATATTTTCTTAACATTTGCCTTTGCATGCAGATATCTGCACAATATAGATTAAAAACAGCACATTACCAACACAGCTTAATAATCAAGGCCTGTCTACTGTGCTGTGAATTTGCACAGACTCAGCACATTTAAATAATATCTTGGCAACTTCAATGCCCCTGATATTACCTTTTTTCCTTGATGGTCTCTAAAAAAGCACATGCAACTCTGTATATTTTGTTCATCCCCATAGGTGGCAATTAAAATGCAATGCATAGAGAAGCAAAGATACACAACATAACATGACAATAAACATGGTTTACAACCAATAAATAAATCAATCTTGTTTGGTTCATTGGGAAGATTATTTTTTCAATTATTCATAGAGCAAAAATTGGTTTACATTTAATACTCCATTTCTTTCAGACAATTTCTGTCAACAATGCATATTTTATTCTTCTGTAATTCTTTAGTGACAGTTAGTATGTATTTTACATCAGAATCCAATGGAAGTGCTGAACATACACCAACATATCGCAGTAGTTTTGGGTATAAAGGAAAAGCAGCCAAAATGAACTCAAATACATGTCCCTGTATTAAACTCTGGGGACTGAATGAGTGCAGTGGGGCACATCTTTGAAGTCTTACTTAAGCACTACTGCTCAATTCAAGGTCTGATTTGGTCAGATCACATTACAGGCAGAGCAAAGACAGTCTTGCCACACCACAAGAAAAAAAAGACAGGAGTGCAAAACTTTCCTGCAAGGTCAAGTTCACACTGACATTGTGCAAAAAATCTCACCACACCGCAAGAGACAAAGATGATAACACAGGGCTGAGTGAGAGAAGGCAAAGGGTACAGAAAAACAAATCCTATTGGACCCATGTATGAAAGGACACGCCAGTTGATGTGGTTGGGTGGGGGAATGGGAGGGGTCGGGGTATAATTGAATTACAGTGACCCTATGACAGCACTATAGGTGAGGTCATGTGTTGAATTAATTCTGTCCCTGACCCCGCCTTCAGCAGAGCAGGGCCTCTTCGCTGCCCCCAAGACCCAAAGGCGCAGCAACGGTGACACATCTTTCTGTGCGGCTTCTTCCAGTCAAAAATGTCATACAGATTGACAGCCAGGCACAAAGGCCGACGGAGCTTCATTGCGTGCACTGTACGCTTATTTTTAGTGCAAATGCTAAAGCTCTCTATACTTTGGGACATGCATTAGACAAGCTGCTATTTTGGTTTGCGGGAATCCACAAAAGACACCAAATATAAATAGATTCTACAGTATATTCTATTTTAAATGAAGATCTAGATTGTACAGCATGAAAGCTTGCTCACTGTGAATAGCCACACAATCAATTAATGTGCAACAATGTAGTGTAGGGCTGTATTTGATTATTAAATAAAGGAATATACTATAATTACTCTCAAAGAACTTGCTTTTTAACCTCTGATCGTGTGTAATTTTCACCATATGTGCAGATAATGAGGAGATATAATGCTCTTACTGTCAAAATACTTATCAAGCTTAATATATTATCACACTGTAGGGAAAGCATAGGCATAAACATTCACAGGTGAATAAGGGTACTTACTGTCTGCCAGGGAGGAGATCCCCATGCAGTTGAGCAGAAGCAGGAACAGCAACGCCCCTCTGGGCAAGAGGGGCATTGCCAGGTGAGTATTAGGCACCATGTTCCAAGTTGGCACTGCTCCCTTCTCAGTCCCCTGCTAGACGCGTCCCACTCTGACAGGATCAAAGACTAACACCTGGGAGAGCAAACACATGCAGAACAGGAGTAGAGAAACATTAGTATTCAAACTCAACATATATTTGCATACATTTGAATGAGCATAATAACACAGTAAAGCAGAAATATCAAAAGCAAGTCACATAGTAAAACCAAAGGAGACGGATGTTTTGTACACTTGTAAGAAAACGAGAGCGCACAACACTGGAGATCTTTGGTTGCGATCAACAAGGCACCCAATACCCTCAACAAAATCCTGCTCGGGGCAGAGGAAAATACAAGTGAAGCGAACGTAACACGCAAACTACATCAGCAGAACAGAACTGAAGTAGTACAGTGCTACAGAGAGAAATCATGGGAAGAAATAACAAGAACAAAGAGGAGGTCAGAACGCAGGATTAAGCTCCACAGTCATCCTCTCACAATGGGGATCAGTTCAAAACCCAGAGGACCTCCTAAACTATACTCCCTAAGGACCACCACCCATTTAATGTTCCCCATTAAGAAATTGAAACTGTGTCTTCCAGACGGGTCCAAATCAACAAAGTGCCATGATGTCATTGAATGACAACATGTTTGCATACATCAACATTTAGCTCACGACACACCCCCAAGGGAGACAAGGCTGGTCGACAAAGCAGCAGCAGGTGTACCACAAATTAACTTGTTAATTAAACAAGCTATAAAATAGAAAGCTTTGCTTCATCATCTTAAGTGGTAGGTGGAGATACAAAAACAAAGACTGTCCCTCAAATGACACTGCACAAGCAGTGATTCTTTGTCTTTTTAGGAATTAGATTTAATGTAGGAAATGACTAAGCCAACTGATAAGATTTAGATACATGACCTTAAGTTTGTTATAGCCTGCAGTTTCAATGTCTAATGCTATTACAAACAAAGTAACTGTGTATCCCCATAAATTGCGCTAACAAAATTTCTTATCCCTACACTCTTGCCCGTGGCCATCTGTGATGAGTAATCATAACGCTGTAAAGCAGACCACAATATGGTAAGGATAGATATCTCTCTTTTGATGGAATTAAAGCACTATCTCCAGAGGACTTCAGAAAAAAAAAATAACTAAAATGAGAAAAGTTTGAGAAGTTTTTAAAATAAGCCTACTTTTGTCTTCAAGGGCTTTCTGACAATGATTCTGTACAAAGCTTTAACAAGAGGCCTATTGGAAGTGAATTAAAAACTTTCTCAGCTCATCCGTTCAGTCTCACTGCCCAGTTTATAGTGGCAACTGAACAATACTGATTGTTGATATTTGTTAAAAGAGGAAAAAGAGTCGCTCACAATGTGGAATATCTTGCGTCTTTCTGGGTGGCCGGTCAGCTTTAGTCTATTCAGTTCAGCTAAATAAGTTAGAGTGTCAGGAACACAATGCCTCCAGTATCTTGCAGAAAAAAAAAACCTCTTTCCATTCTTGAGCCTGTGGAGGTGTTGAGCAGCCCATTACTCATGTGGCTATTTCGATGTGTGAGTAAACGGTAACGAAATGAACACATTGAGCACCTGTTCAACCACCCTCTTTGTGAAACAACACCAAGGGAAACACTCTGCTGGGCAGAGATCTTAGCAAAGCAAAATTTCAAGAGATCCCTTTTCTTCATGTGACCTCTCTTTTAACCTCTTTCAACGAATCACTTGGCGAAGGAAAAGACAGGCATGGCTGAGTAAAATGATGTAAAGGAATGCTGTGAGTCACGCTGCTGGTGCCTCACCTGGGCACAATTGCAGACAGGTATCCTTGACGGTTAGCTCTTCATCACTCTTCGTCACTTACAGGAATGTGCCTCTAGGCTTTCATGTCTACTAAACCAATTTCCGATACAACACACCTTGCATCTCAGGAATTTCCAAACACTGTGTGCCGCCAATATCATCTATCGTCGGTGAAGTTCAAGCTGTGATTGTATCAAGCCGTATTATACTCCTCTCTGCATGTAGAGTTTTGAGAAATACCCACAAGAGCAGCTTAGATAATTTAAAACCTATGAAATAAAGCTTCCCTCTGTGTCTTTTCCTTCACTAGTAATGAGAAAGAAGCTCATTGTTGGTGTGTTAAACTGTAGCAGTCTGGAGGAGAGAAAGAAATACTTTTACACTGCTCAGAGTGCCAAAGAACTGGATCACACCTCCGCTCTGCTACCAGACTTAAAGATATTTAGGCTCCGTTTTTTATTTCAAGTTAATACCCCAAGTTAGCCTTGCAAAATGAATGTAACTCACCTAAAGTTTGACTGACAATTTGTTTTGACACTCATTTTTACGTATGCCAGCGTTGCGTTGGTTCATGTCGGTGGGTAGTGAGAGTGAGTGAGGCTGATAGAGTTGGCTACTCGCCGTGCTCCAAACCCTTAGCGGTGGAGGGATATCTTTCACAGCAGATGCCAGAGAGAGGCAGATGCTTTTCATCTTCAATGAGACAAATTCCTAGAGCGAGGTTTATTCTTTATTTATTTAGCTACTTATTTTTTCCCAGTGCAGCTTGGTGCCTCCCAGCTGCACACACATACTATGGGACAGCACTCACAATGTGCATTTGTGTTGTGGCAGTAGCGCTACTAAGAGAGGGACGGGGCACCGACGTGGAGAAATGGTGCAGTGTGATCCAAAAACTGAGCAAGTGGCTCAGCACACAGGAAGACATTGTTTGCAACTATGTGGGAGAGCGAGAGAAAAACAGTAAGAACATGTAGGGGTGGATGTCTGCCCTTGTGAGATTGTATGTGGATCCTTCTGTTTTGGTAATGATTTCATTCTGAGGCCTGGTGTGTGTTTTTTTGTGTGTGTGTTTGTGTGTGTATGTGTGTATGAGTAAGAGGGGAAAGTGTGTGTGAGACAGAGTGAGTTAGCGCTGCATAATTATGGTTGAAATGATCATCCAGATTATTTCACCAGAAATTGAGATCCTAATTAATAATCACTAGTCAGGATTAGTCAGGATGAATTCAGGAGCTAAATTAATTTACCGCAGCAGTGGATGATCTAAATTAATACTGTTATAAACCAGTATGCCAAAGCATATACCAGAGTTTTACATATTTTTTTAATTTCAAACAGTAAATTAGGGCATTCTAGTTAATACATGTTATAATCTGATTTACATCAGTTATTTGTATTTTTCTCTCATCTTACATATGTGAACTATTGCCAATTATTAATAAGATGCATAACTCCTATTCAGTGGATGTTACTGTGCATAAGATTTATTGAAATGTTTCATGCATCTATAATAAGATTTATAATTTATATATACTATAATTATATATTATATAATGTATATTACTCTTACTTATTAATTTACAGTTAATATATATACTTTTTCAGGATGTTTCAAGGCTTGTTCAGTACCTAAAAATCTTGTTTACTTTAGAGAATTAACTGGAAGAGTTTGATTTCCTGTTGGCTTAGTTGTTGAGTAATAACGTCAGAAGGAAGTTCGTTACTTTTTATGTTGAACTGTGAACTGTTTGCTGTGAGCTGTTGTCACTCTACACAAGGAGGAACTGCTGTTCTGTTTCTTTATGAGCTCCAACGTTAGGCGCGCCAACGAACCTTGATGCTAACTTGCTTAAAGAACGAGCTAAAACAGAAAGTTCACTCAGGTTAACAGATTAAAGATTAAACTACTCGGGTCGTTCTGTTTTGTTTTCATAGCTATTGGTTTTTCTGTATTTTGATTTGTGTAATTCCTGCATACAAGGTTGAAACTGAGATACTGTGTTTGTGCTGTTGTTTCTCATCACATGCTGTATAACTGAATAGGTTAATTCATATATTGCCATAGTAACATTATATTGGGTTATTAAAACCAGGATTTATCCCTTTAGCCTCTCATTAGTTGTTAGAGAGACTGAGAGTCGTAGTTTACCCTTGACATGTTTATTATACAGTGAGATGTCTCTTTCACTGTTTTACCAAGAGTTTAAAGGGGTTTAATGCTTTATTGAGTATTGCATAAAGTGCTCTTCATATCATGAGCTTATGGTGAAAGGGTCACACAAAATTTGACAATGAATTTAATTACCACTCCATTCTTCCTTACACTGTCATTACCTGTGATTTGATTTTGTCCTAACCATTCACCGATCACTAGTGACTGACTGAAGCTGCATAAGCGTTAAGTTAGTACAAATAAAACAAGTTCCTTAAGAGCAGTCTTTTTATAGAACAGGGGTTTCCCATATGTTCATTTATTTGTGGCAGCCCGCCACAATATCCACATTGCCCACCACATATTGATTTTGTATTTTTAGAGCTGTTGAACTGTTGCTACTTCAGGTTAGCACACTTTCACCCCCTCCGGAGTTCCCTCCACTTTAGGGCATTATTACTTACAACATGGACACTTACAGATGAAAACAAAGGGGAGGCTGTGTCTAATAAACTAAAGCTTTAGGCCTCCATGGCTGGTTAACTGTTAAGGAAACAACCAGCCTTTTTTACCCAGACTTTTTTAAATCACCCGACAAAATTTGAAATGTAGGTGGTGATCCAGGGGTCTGCAATCAGGCTACACACACTTGGTCTTGTGTCCAATTTGTCAAGAGCATGTATTCTACAGAGAGAGGACTCTGTGGTGGCAATATTTTATGTAAACACAAAGACACAGTGAAAGCAAACATAAGGTTATTATATTGATACTGAGGCAGGAATAACTCTAACCCTTATTGAGCAGCCACTCATCAGGTCATTCAGAGTCTTTTAGGAAGATGTTTTAGAGTCAAGTCAGTTGAGATCTCGGTAATGCAGAGCGTGACATATACGGTATGTGAAGCACACAGAGGACTAAGAGGTTTAGTGAACTAATTAACAAGGGAACAATGGGATGTCAACATCTCAAACGGTAAATTGTCGAGGACAAAGGAGCTTTTGAGCGAGTTCAGTTGGGAGGGGAATAAAACAAAAAATACACACCTATCCTGTTTGCTTGTTTGCCACCCACATCAGGTCCCTGTCATTGAAGTTATTACCACCCCTCAACCCCCCTCGTGCATGTGTATGTGTGTGGTAAGGGAGTGGCCACCCATACAGCAATGGTACTCTACAAACAAGACAATGCAAGACACAGCTGCGCTGAGAGAGCGCAGAGGCTGAGTAAACACTACTATTACAGTAACTGCAGGTAGCATCTCTGCTCTCTGTCGTTTTCAACCCTCCTACTCATGTTGTCTTTCTTTCTCCGTCTCCATTTAATGGGTCATCCTAAGCGCAGGGAGGTGGGACAGCTGAGATATATGGCTAGCAGTGTGAGGAGCTAATCATGGACGTCTCTGGAGGTGATAAACCCAGACTGGAGAGGTTTGTGTTGGCACAGCCTGCAACGGCTCCATAAACATAGTTACAAGCTGAATTTCAACAGCAGTGTTTTGCCCCCTGATTAGTTTTCCATGCCCTAGAAGACTAACCCTCACAAGTCTGTGCTCCTTTTTTTTACCTCAGCGATGAACACACACCACCAGACCCGCAGGAGAATAAAGCAAGCCGGTGAGCCCCGTATTGTAAAATGAAAGCGTAAAGTAACCAAATTAGGTTTTCCCTCCATCTCTGAAAGCCTCGCTGTATCCACAGACTTGATGGTGCATGTCTTTTTTACATGGCTGCGACAAGGCTCTGCATTGAAATTCACCTAACAAAGGGTAATGTCCTGTGACCTATCAAGTTTTACAGCACTTCTGTTTACAAGCTGATTCCGGTTAATTGCTAACACTTTAGTGCCAAGCAGAAGATTGAAAGACACCTATAACAGGCCAGTGCACTTCCCTCCTGGTTGAGCAACAGATAGTAAGGAGCACCGATTACGCTGACCTACAATGAAAGTCCTACTAATCAAGAGTGAAATCTCTGTCTGTGTGGATGAGTCAAAGAAATCCATGAAGCAAGTGAATTTGAGATGCTTCAATAATTAGAAATAATAATATTACAACCCATGACGCATTGTGAGGCAACCTGTGACGCATGAGGACTGGATTTAATGCACCGGGCCCCTGATGTCCTGATGCAGGCACTAACTTGCCTCTCCACAGAATGCAAAGTCCATCGTGTACTGGCTTCACCCATATGATACAATGTCGATTGGCATTTAGTCTGGTTGAGTGAACATTTAACAAAACTCAATCACCTCCATAAATTGCCACTGAAGTGGGGGATTTACAATCACCTCTGGGGGGCTACCAATCTTTTCAGCCGCAAATCAATCTGGGAATGAAAGGTGATAAGTATTACACTGATGTGTATTACATGGAGTAGAAGAGACATACCAGAGTGCCACTTCCATTTGAATTTATTGGAGAGTGATTATTGGCGTTGTCGAGCTGCAGAGCAAGGAGAAAATGGCTTGCACTACAAAGTGCTGGGCAAAGGGCCTGCAATAAATCAAAAAGCAGGCTCAATGTAAAACAGACATTCATCAAATAAAAAGCAATACTGTGTATACCCGGACCAGTCGAGTGTATGAAACAGCTTTCTGTAAAGTATCACCAACCTTAGGAGCCATATTTACAGAATACAAAACAGTTTCACTTGATTGAATTACAGTGGAATATTCATAAAACCATATACTTCAGCATTTCCCACACATAGGCTCTACTTGGGCCCAGGGACATTAAAACCCGGCCTGGTAGATAAAATCCAAATTCCAATTTACTCTGTGTAGGAGTCAGTTTTACAGCGGTACTTTATCCGTTCAAAAAGGGTATCTGATGTTGTGAACATGTAATTGTCTAAACCGCATATATAAGACGACCCCACTTTTTCAGACGTATTTCCAGGAAAAAAAATATATTACATTTGGACCAATACGATAAACTTTTCAAATGCATTTATTACTGTAACAGTCCATTCTTTATAGCCTCTATAGTCTAACTGTCTATTTTTATTCCAGTGTTGTCATTAAGAGGCCGACATCGCAGCAGGAATATTAGTCGACATTTGGCAGGCACGTCATTCTTTATGTCAAGCCTGAGAGAATAACTAATGTCCCATCACTTGAGCCGCTCACTCAGCGATGAAGTGGTGATCAGCTTGACTCTGCGGTGGGCGTGATGTTTTTGCGTTGCCGCGGTGACCATGGTGGCAGCTTTAGTCAGCGTTCCCCCCAGATATAACTGACATCGACACACACATGCGTGCGCACACACACAGAAGTAGGCATGGGATGATATGAAAACTTCATGTCACGATTATCTTGGCCAAAATAATTGCAATTAATGATATTATCCCGATAATCAACAAAATATGCTTAAAACTCTTAAAGTGGCACTAAAACATACTGGAATTACTTTACCTTACCTTACAAACAAAGACAGATTCAGACTCTTGCCAACACTCAGCAGGTAATCACAATGAGAGAAAAAAAATCCATTAATAGAAAGAATCTACCTATCATCCTGATTCGCATTCACATTCAGAGCCTTCCGTCATGGTGACGAATGACTGGAAAGATGCGGGCGATCCCTTGATGCAAACGGCAATTCAAAATAAATCAGGAAATCTATAGGACTGTATGTTAGTGAGTCAGACAGCTCTTTAAAGTCACTCATGTGAGGATATTCACCATTATCCCCATAATGGAAATTCACCACGATTAAATTATCTTGAGTGTTTTTATCCCGATACAAGATCAAATCTTATATCCTTCCTATCCCTACACACTACTTTGTGCAGCCTATCCTTCTTAGGACATTGCACTGACTTGCATTCATTGTGGACGGCCTAATCCAAACCCCAACACTAACCTTAACCTAACCTCAATTCACACCTTACTCCTAACTTTAACCAGGACCTCAGAAATTGCGGTTTGCCTCATTAGGACTGTGCTTTGGTCCCCATGAGGACTACTGGCCCTGACTACATTGGTGTTTATACTGGAAAAGGTCTCACACACACACACACTCCAGTGTATAACTGACATTTGCATTTACCAAAACACACACAGGCTCTCTCTCTTTGTCTCTCTCACACACACACACGCTATTATAAACATCTTATTAATTTATGCATTTTCTTATTAATTCATTCCCCCCAATCACATTGTCATTCTGTGGGAAACACTGCATTCACATAAAAAATATGTTTAACTCGCATTCAAGTCTTAACAAAGCTACACAGTCGGATATATTTTCTTTCATTTATTAAACCACGCTTTTATTCTAAGAGCTTTTGTATGAATGTGAATTCATATTTTACCACTGTTGTTTTCTCTTTTATTTTTTATTCGTTTCATCTGATTTGTTGACATCCCAATGACTGGATTAATTTAACATTCTTATTCAGTATCATGGGCATTAACATTGCTATGATTATTTTTCTTATAAATCCTTACTGTTTATCTTTCTTTTGCTCATCATCTGTCTTTTACTTTTTATCTCAGTTGTGTGTGAAGTACTTTGTAGCTTTGTTTTGAAAAGTGGTATATAAATTTTAAAAAAAAGTATTATTATTTAGGCCAACCTGTAATTCCTCAAAGCTAGGGCCTAAATAAAACTAATGGAGAATGGTGTAATAACAAAGCTTTGTGTTCAATTCAAGGTCTCTGAAACCGTACACAGCCACTAGCCTTGTCCTAGTTCAAAGACTGAAAAAGATTTAATATTTGTGTTTGTTTACATTTTTAGAGAGTTCTACAAATGAATTACGCATAATTTGGTGTGGTTTTGTGCTCTGGCCAAACATTATATCAGCAGTATAAACTGAGACACATTCTCAACAGCAGATGCGCGTATATATCAAAAGGAAATTTACACTGTCAAGCAAGAGAGATGGGCTGAGACGTCACCACTTGATGGTTTGCTTGTGGACAGATGGTGCCATAAAATGACTAGGCAGGCAGCACAGAAGGCATGGACTCCCCCCTCACACCACGCAAAGGACTTCAACCCCCACCCCCACCAACCCCTAGGCAGAAGGCCTCGTCTCCGCCAGTAAAAGGACAAACAGAGCGAAGGCATGTGAGCAGAAAGACTGGCAAATACAGAGCTCCATAGATCAATAGCTTGCCAAACAGAGACAGTTGTTTGGGCTCAGCTCAGTCCATGGGACATCATGGGTGGATTTTAGCAGAAAGAGGAAAAAATATAAAAATTAAGCATTATCAGAATCAAGAGAGCATGGCAGAATATGGAATATAATACAAATTGAAAACAAACTGTATAAGCATGTTTTCTCAATGGTATTGCCCAACATGGAAAGAAACCTTTCCCTTCTTAAGTGTATTTATTTTCTACAGGTGGCACTGAGGGGAGAATATCAAGCATAACTTTGTATAAGAGTGTTGGAGGGAGCTTTTAAAGGCTTCATACTATTCTGCAGGTGTCTCCACTGTTCTAAATCAATTACCTCTAGTCAGTCAGTGCTTAGGGTAGGGGGGGTATTGTAAATCAGCTTGGTGTCAGGCCAGATTAGCGACTGTAACGGGCTGGGAGTGAAGCTCTTTGGCCGGCAGGGACCCTTCAGAGGCCTATATGACAACAAAGCTGTGGCCTCAGTGCTTAGTGACAGCGCAGCAACTTTGGTAATTGTTTGCCACAATACTCTGTACGAGGGTTTTCATCCCTTGAAAATGTCTGCACTTGTAGAAAATGATGCAAATCAATGAGAAGGAGGAAGAGCTTTAAGGCAATATTGGATTTGCTGGATTTTTTTTTCTTCAATGTGATCAAAAACCTTGATTTGTCAGGTATTTCATTCACAGGATAACTCTTTTCTAGAAGTTAATCCAAATTCCCCCTACTTTGCACACACATTATTACATTTCTACAGAAATGAGGTTTTGCCTACTCATACTGACAAAATTCAAATTGGCTGTAAGGGGATTAGCCAGACTGCTACCATTGGCTATTAGTCAAAAAACGTGGTCATTCTCTCGCTCATGGGCCCTGGGAGGAAGGTTTGTGCTTGTGCAGTTCCTTATCTAACTACATCCTTTTATGGAGATCTACTTTAGAGACACTGTTCAGCAACTACACATATTCCCTTAAAACATACAACTACTGAACACAGAAGTGCTGACTTGCAATTGTAGCCCACACTACACTTTATGACACAGAAAGACAGAGAATTTCATGATATACTGAATGGTTATGGGGTTGTTTGTCTTCAGTCAGAGCTGCTATGCAAGAAAAAGCATATTGACATAATGGTTTCATTATTTAACCTTACAACAGTGTATGCAAAAGACACTGAGAAAAGAATCCTCTGTAGTCCAAGGTACAGAAGAATAAACCAAGTGTTGACGCAGGGAAGGGTTAGACTAACTCAGGGCGGGCTGGGAAAAGCACCTCCTATATAATCAAGCATTTGTGGTGGGAAACAAAAACTTAAAAAAAGAACTTGATGGTGTCTGGAACAAAGCATAAGCAGGTTTTATTTATAGAGGAGGACCCCCTGTTGAGATTTAACAGGCATACAAACATATGTTTTTCTGGGACCTACCATGAAGTAAAAAAACCTGTGCCGCACAAAGAAAGACCAAGAATCTCAGTCTACCTGAAACAGTTAAGACCGAACAGTTTCAACACGGGTAGGTTGCCATTGCAAATGTGGAAAAAAAAAGAGGATCCCAAAGGTCCTAATCCAACTCTTTGCCTGCCTTCTATTCCAGACAGCTATCTTCTCAGCCCCTGTCTAACTAGTGAAAAGAGGCAGATTCTAATAAGCCGCTCTGTCTTTCTGTCAGTCTGTGTTTCTCTCCATCCCCCCCCCGTTTCCCTCTCTCTCTCTCCCTGGCCATGTCTCCTTCTCTGTCTCTTTCTGTCCGTCTGAGCCATGAGCCAGTCTGGTTGAGCAGATGGAACCATATATCCCCATTGCTCTCTGGAGGCCTGAGGATTTAAAATGTAAAAGAGTTGAGTGCAGAATAGGCAAGGGCCAGTTGATAAAGGGCAAGAGAAGCAGGGAGTCTCAGCTTAACCCATGCTCATCAAATAAGGTACAGTACAGTATGCCTAAAAACTATGATTGTGCTATGAAGGCTTAAACTACAGAAGTAGACTTTACACTCACTTTAACCTGGCATGTTTGTCCTTACTGAGCGCCTAATCCAAAATTATGTCCTACATTACAAGTGCGGAGCAAGAAACTGTATTGCCAGTGGTAACAGAGACAAATGACTAGCAAAATTCAAGTGCAGATTAGTCGTTCAGAAAAGTCAACAGAAAATTAATCAACAACAATGTGAACAGTCAATTAATGGTTTAAGCCATTTATCAAGCTAAAATGTTGGTTCCAGCTTCAAAATGTGAGGAACTGCTGCTTTCTCTCGTTAATATTACTGAAAATGGAAATATCTTTGGATTTTTTGACTGTTGGTTGGGATAGAACAATAAATCTAAAAGCAAGGTTTCTTCCATTTTTATTCCCCATTAAAGTTAAGGGTCATATATTGTAGAGATCATAAGGCCCCTTGAGGGAAATGTGTGATTTGTGATATTGTGCAGTATGAATAAAATTGACTTGATTTGACTTAGCCCCCAGGCTCTGAGGAATTGTGGACATTTTTCACATTTTTTGACCAAACTATTTCACAAACTTAACAGTTAATCCATTAATTATATAAAAAAAAACAACTTGCAGATTAATTAACATAATCGTTAGTTGCAGCACAAAAATAAATCACAAGACTTCCTCGCTAAATAAGACAAGAACTAGGCAGAAATGAACAAGAATTAACTGTAGCTTATGTTAAATTAGGATGTTACTCTTGCGGTTTTGTCTTAAAGTTACCTTGGCCCGGAAATGTGGAGTCAGACCAGCCTTCCTCCACACCTCACCTCAGGCCACCTTTCAGGTAATGAGAAAGTATCTGGACACTGTATCTGTCGTCTGGGAGAAGATTCCGCTTCGTCCTCCATCTCCGGGTGGCAGGTTGACAGACAGGAAGAGTGAAGAACAACAGGCGGACGAGGTTGTGAGCAGCACAATCGATTGCTAGCTGACTAGCAAGGTCCATTATACTGACAGGCCAGAGCCACAACACGATGACCTGCACTCCACCAATGCCCTTATTACTACCTATGAATCTCTCACTGTGACCAATCACTTGCTCTCCCCCTTTCTTGCTCTCTCTTGCTATCTCTCTACAGAACATCTCCCCAGACAAAGCATAGGACTGAATTTCACTCTGTCAATCTGATGGAGGATCTTAAATCTTAAATCTTAAGAGAGGCAAAAGCCACACCTAAGCTGCAAGCTCCATGCACTAGGTACACGATGGTAACAGAACAAAGACGACGGGGTTATACACTGTTCTTGAGATAAATGCAGCCTAAACGTACATTTAAGCCTGTGCTATCTTGAAGAAATTTGAACTGTCTGCAAGGGACACCCTCTGTCATATTAAACATTTCTCCCAACATAACCCCTGTCTTTCAGCTATGCTATCTGCTCTCCTTCTCTTTCCACCCCCCCCATAACCCCCCCCCACCCAAACCCATCCCTCTAGTTATTCTGAAATCCTTAGTCCTTGGAAGACTTATTTATACTCTCTCCCCTACCCCACCTTCTCCCTCACAGTGCAGCTGCAGATAGGATTTACCTGCAGCTGAGACAGCCTCCAGACTATCAATTACCACCAGTGTAGAGTCACTTTTCCGTAGCTCGGCTAACAAGACATACACACACAACACATACAGTGCGCACACACACACACACAGATCTCTTGGACACATCAACTTAGAGAAATTCTGGGTTGACTGCGAGTCAATCATAATTGAAGATGCCAGAGATCTAACTCTGCAGAGAATAAATTAGTGCCATTTAAGGAAAATTCTGTAAAGTTAAAAATTAGGTCACTTGAGATATTACAATTGACTGTTGAAAAATGAATTCAGAACCCTAAAGAACAGACTAAACTTTTTGACTCATGAAATACATACATATATGTTGTTAACGGGCATGTGGGAAGAGGCAAAAGTGTATTGCTTGCATTTGCAAACATCATTACAAAATAAAAAAAAATAAAAAAAAGCACAAACACGCAAACCTTGGAAACCATCACTGTCCATTTGTGTAGTTGTGATGTTTGACTGGTTTGCGATGTGCTGAAAACAAAGATCTCACCAAATTCTTCCTGACATGTCATCTCACTCTCTGACAATGATTAGACTGAACACCGGGCCGTTACGCATACAGAGAGACATGCAGGGACAAGACCTGTCATTCACCCCAGCAGATCCACCCTGACGCCTAAAGTGCCTCTGTCAGGTCAGCAAATGAAAAGCCATCACAGCCAATGTTGCAGTTATCAAGCTGAAGTCATTTCAAAGACTGGTTAGATGCTATCTTGGAACTTGGTTGAACATGTTTGGACTCAAGGCGTCAGTTATGATTCCTAGACCGAGACCTTTGTCGATGGAGGTGAACAACCACCTAGGAGGCGGAAATTATAAAGGGGGGCACGGGCTAACACTCCAGATAAAACTCTTATGAGAACTACAGCCTACAATCTAGCATGGCTTGACCATATAGTCAGTGCAAACATCCCAGTGTAAGTCTATGAAGAAAGATCTGAGGAGGTGAATTCCTTTTAAGTGAGCGATTGTGTCTAGCCACGGGAGCAGTGTAGTGATCATTAGGATAACAGATTCAGGTCAAAAAGCTAATGAATGTGCATTGACAATGGACTATATAGAAACTCTCTATAAAGCACTTTTTGCAGCTCACCATCAAACCATTAAAATCACTAGCCTCATGAGATACTCAGCAAGGGGATTTTTTTTTTTCATGCTTTGACCAACATGCAAAAAAATCCATTATTTACCCCATACATGAAATTAGATCGCCTTACCAGGAGACTTAAATTCATTTCCTTGGTTTAAATGTTCATCTCCATACTTAAGATGAGTTTCCTAGCATGAAATGGGAATATGCTTTCCTATGAACTATAAAGAAGGAACTGGTTATCCCCCCACTTCTCCCTTTCCTCAACCAGTGCTCTTGTCTGACTGTCAGCCAAGGCAGCCAAGTCTCCCATGTTTACTAATGTAGAAGCAACCCCTTTATCAGGGAAGAGATTTGTAGGGAAGAGGCAGGGGATTAGCCATCAAATTACCAGGCAGACAGCATCCCTGCTCCAGGGTTGTGAAGCTGTAATCTCCGAGGCTGAAGGGGGAGATCCTGATAAAGGTTTGGGAGTGGAGCTGTGAAACTACAAACTCTGAACTGTGCATAAGTAAAATATGGAAGTGTGAGTATGTTTTTTTTCCTGAGCAAGTGCCCCTTCCCTTTTTTGTATGCATTTGTATTGACACTATTGTTATTTTATGGTTCTACATCACATTGTAAACTTTCAACCATGTTGTTGGGCTACGTGGTATCATTACATAGCCCAATGCACCCTGCAGTGCAAGACTTTTTATAGGGGAAAGCTTTCAGACAACAATGCTGTAGCTAGGCAGGACTAGCGGAATTAGATTTCAGTGGCCTTGCCCATGGTTCCTGCATTGTCACCCTGCTGCCCTCCCTTAAACAAGCAATGCTCTCCTCAGAGAATACCCCCTGGACACAGGAATGTTTCATCAACGCCTCAGCCTCCAGCATCCTTACAGGGCCACAGTGGGCCAATGGGCGCCGCACAGCCAGGCTATAAATAAGTCAGGCTTTATAATGAAACCAAATGAATCTCCATCCATCTTCCCCAAAACAAGCCAGGGACCTCAGAGTTGTGCAAGAAGAAGAGTCATTGCCTGCGCTTGAGAACGAACCACAGGATGAACAAAAGCCAAATGTTATACTAATGCTGAATGTGCCCCTCTATACAACACGCAACACGCATGTCATACTCTCAGGGCTAGTGTGAGCATGTTCAGGTCTGTGTATGGGTAGCCAGGAATGTGAAAACTTATTGTTCCATTATATGGTATCTTATTGTTAGTGAGAGGCCGGGCCTCCTTGTTGCTGTGAGAGTTCAGCCTTACTGGACTGTTGAAAAATAAGTCATAACTTTGGAGGAAGTGACAGGGGGGCTGATAAAGTAATCAAGTAGAATGTTGAGTCTATGCCAGGCATTTGAAGAAATTGGGAGTCTGAGCAAACAAGGGTGGTGGTGGAGGCAGAGGGATAAATCAGCCACATGACTATACTCCCAGAACCAAGCACCACATAAATCAAGCCTACATTCAGTTTTATTTGCTTTACTGCAGTTTAGCATCACAGTTATCCCCTCATACTCAAGAGCAAGGTAAAGCTGTGACCTTTAATTCTCTTTAATGGCAGTCCACAAGCAACCAATCTGACCATGCCTGCCTGCAGAAAAAAAACTAAATTAGATTTAAGATATTAGCAGCATATCACACGGTAATTGAGTGATATCACATAAAGTAAATGAACGGTATCACGCAACAGGGCAACAACAGCGATCCTTAGTCTTCTCCTATTTTCAGAAAACAGCTTACAGCATAGCAGACTTAATATTAGCTGTGGCCACTGTATGTCTCCAACCTGCATCTCTGCACATTTCACATACACAGTACAAAAAGAGCACAAAAAAAGCAGCTGCCCCTGAAAATGGAGGCTGTTTCAATCAATGTGGAGGCGTAATGGGATGATATGGAATTGAAATGAGTTTTGTGCAAGGAGGGAAATGTCCTCACTGACAAAGCGGATTTGTGTTCCCATTGAGAAACCCATGGCTGTAATGCATAGAGCTAAGGTTTAAATGAAAGGTGCAAGGCTATGAGCACAAAACAGACCTCTGATGGTTAGTTATAACCGGGCATAAAATGTAGATAGATACAGTTCAAATGTAGAATAGAGTATATAATGTAAAGAAAAAAGAGTACAGAAAAGGAAGTAATAAAGACTGAATGAACACCATTTAATACAATCTAAGTCTGAGCACTTTTCAATCCATTTTAAAGAGACGTTGAGCTAATGCTCAAACACCTCCACAGTTGCAATTCTACAGGACATTTTCCATTCATCACTAATTGGCAACAAAAATAACATCACCTTCCTTAAAATAATCCTGCCCTTTAGGCCTGTCACGGTAACTACTTTTTGTTGGGACGATATTGTCCCAAAAATAATTGTGACAAACGATATTATTGTCATTTTCAGATCGTTTTATGCCACTGATAATATAATAGCAATAATAATGCAAGTACACCCTTACAAAGAGCAATGAACTATTAATTCTTAAGAATATTCAGACATTCAGTCATTCTGCCTTCACCTCATCTTGCAATAAATCGATTTTCTAATGTTAGTTAACATGATGTTGATGGCACGGGCAGTGCAGCACCCAGATAATCTACAGCATGTGCATGCTAGCGTTATCTTGTACTTAATCTTCAAAAAAGGCAGCGGTTGCAAGCATTTTTTGATTTAATGACTAAATAATTAGCTTTGTAAGATGAACATGAAGTGTATTATGAATACTTTCTATGGCCTAGCGCAGTGGAGCAGCAATCAGCGATCAGCAGTAACAAACAAGACTGGCTGACCAACAAACACTGCAGCATTAAACAACTTAAACCAACTCTGAGGTAAAGAAACTAACTCAATCTGTTTCACCTCAAAAATCCTGCGCCCGCACAGTGTTTTGGACAGCAACGGCTAACGGTGCAGCAGAGAGGCTGCTCTCCACTGCTAAACATTACTACTAACACAGCAGGTGTCAACAAATGTAGGCTCAGTTAGGCTATGCACGATTTTAACAGCAGGACCGAAAACTGGATTTATCAAGATGCTGAAACCTTCTGGAAACAACCTGCTGAAACAGGTTGACAGATTATTTGCCTCAAATTAATAGACCACACACAATAAGTTTTGCTGTTTATTCTGGCATCATGTTGGCTAAAATGTCGGTGATATTCTTATATAAACAAACATGCATGTAAACACAATGGGCAACATCGAGGTCAGCAAAATGATTGATGATTGTCCATATATCGTACAAGAAGCTGATAACGTCATCATCGTGACAGGCCTACTGTCTTCTTTTCGGAGTATGATCTCATGTCAAAACCTTAATGTGTGTCTAGCAAGCCTGTGTAGATGTCAAAGCATAGGCACAGACCTAGTTCAATCAAATGAACTCTCTGCTTGAGGCAGTTGAGGAAAAGCTGTCTTGTCAAAACACTGGTGATTTTAGTGGTAAAGAAGCCTTTTTTTCTAAACCTTCTCCTCAGCACCTGTCACAATGAATGAGGCTGTCTGCAAGAAAGAAGTGTCACAACGGAGACCAGAAAGTGACTATCAGCGCAGCTAGCACATCACACAGGCAGTAGCCGCTGATTGACATCACACATTACGCAAGACTTATTTGGCACACTCACCCCAAGCTGCATAAACCAGTTATTTAGTGCAAAACTGAGGATTGACAATTAGGCCTTGTCATCATAAAACAGCTACTTCTGACCCTGTCAACATCAGGAAACAATTCCTGTCACAAAAACAAATGAAAACTTTTCAGCGGCTGACATTTTCAAAGTCTGACTCCTGGTCATAAACAAGTCTGTACTGCAGCTACTACAACAAAGCTTTGAAATTCAATAACCCTGCAAAAGCTGGTAGGTTTTCTGTCTGCTTACAGTATGTGTCATAGACAAATGTCTAGCTCCACTGACACAATCATCTTCACAGACATTGATCTGTGATTGTAAGCAACCACTTTCATGTCCCAACTGGGACAAGAGTGATTAAGCAAATCCATCATGCGTTAACAGGCCATTACATCACCCAATTCACCGATGATGAGAAATCAAGTTCTATAGAAAAATCCATACGCTCAACCCATAATTACTCCTGAGGAATCCGATGGGGAGAGAGAGTTTGAGTGATTGACTGTTCTACACAGGTTGATTTATTCAAGAGGAAAGTCTTCAGCCAAGCCAGCCACTTATGTGAAAGATATTTTGTATGTTTGGTCAGGGAATGCAATAAACAGCACTGGTACACAAATAACCGTAGTTATTTCCTCAGGTCCCATCCGAGATATCACTTAATGTTTTTCTGGAACATTACCGGTGACAAACTGACTGAGACATAGTCGTAAAAGGGGAATGAAGGGTCACTGGCCTGCATGGTGGAGGTGAAGGAGGATGACCTACAGGTCATCCAGCGTGGGTAGGGGTTGGCTTTGTTTGAACAAATGACCATGGCTGACAGTTTTTTTGTCTTGTTTGTTTATGCTACTGAGCAGCTGAACAGACAGTACAACAGTAATGTCCATCTTGAGTTTTGCCTCAAGGTCATTTTTTAATCAGGTCTGGGTTACTGCTCCGAGTCAAAAAATAACAGGGGTGAGTTGGGGCTGTGGAGAGTTGTACTCCTGAATCATTAACTAAAAAGGAAAAAATATTTCAAAAAAAAAAAAAAGAGCAAGCTCAGATTTGGTACAACTAAGAGAGAAAAATACATTCCCACTGCAGTGAGACAGACCCGTGGGGGAAGTCTAGCTGTTTCAAAGGCCAAACAAAACAAGACAGACACGTTGTCTACACTTCACTCTTTGCAAACTTAAAGGCTTTTCTACTTAGGAGGCGTTTAATCTGCATTTTTTGGTCCTCTGTCTCAAATGTGTCACACGCAACTGATATGCTTTTATCATAATAAATACATTTGCCTACACAGACTGTTTAACAGCTCACGTTTCACTCATGTTATAAATGCATAACTGTGACCTGAAGCATATTTTTATGCTTCAAGTCTACTTTCTTCCATTTTATGATCATAACTGATTGTGATTGTGTGTTGGGTTGTGACCAAGTGACCTATACTTAATATTGTGCCTGAAAACATCCTGTGTAGACGCTGATGGAGGAGACTTCTGCTAACACTCTGCCTTTTGCTACACAGGCTGTGCAAACACTGTGTAAGACAGATTTGATGGAAAAGAACAAGTTGCAAAAAGGATATTTTTCCCACTAACAACAGCTGTATTGAGCAACAAATCTGTTGAGCAACAACTGCCACATTTATTGTTACTAAGAACAAGATGAACCCAGTCCAAAAGTTTCTGATACAAGCATATAAAAGTTTTATGCTGTCATAAAAAAGAAACAAAGATTTAAGACATAAGATAACTGGTTATTCTTTGTTGAAACAACGAAAGCAAAAGTTTTCAAGAGTCTCGAGTTGTGTTGTGTCCCAAAATCGACTACATGTACTATAAGTATGATAATCACAGGAAAAAAAAACTTTTAAAATCAAAGTTGAAGAAACATTCAGTGAGGGTTATACTTTGTTGGAAATGAAGCCCCAACATTTCCCAAAAAATCATAATTTATGACTTCCAAAAGTTCTCCTCTACAATTATCTGGGATTTCAAAGCCTTTCAGTGTCTCCTTCTGACTTGAATTCTTGTCGCTGAAACTTTACCCTCCAGATTGCCCAGGGAGATAAAGACAACTGGAAAAACAGGTTGTTTGGCCTCAGTGTAGGCCTAATGCAGTAGAACGGCAGGGTGCCTCACCTTAGCAGCGGTAGCTAAGGGACATTCTATGGCCCTTCTATTCAAAGTCCTCTGAATAAGTAGGGGAGGGCTCGCACCAGACAGGGCAATTTGCCAGAGAGCCAGCCAATAGAGCTAAGCCAAGACGAGGTTAAACTATTGTTTTGGCTTAACAAGCAAGAGTGAGCAAGGACAAAAGAAAAGGGGACAAAAGAATAGTAAGAAAATACCTGACCACTGAAGTGTGACACATCAACTTATTTTGTTACTTTTGTTATGAGAGGCAAGTTGCAAAAGGTATATCCCGAGATGAAAAATAGCACTTATTAGAATAGGGATATGGAGATGAGTAAAGAAGATACAACTACTTTGAGAGTTCAGAGACAGCCCAGTCACTTTCAAAAAATACACCTGTACCTCATCTCATTTTTAATTTTCTTCACTTACACGTTACAACAATGCTATGGTGAAAAATGTACACTTACCCATGCATGTCAATTAGATCCACTTGTAAATAAATCCTTTTTATTCCTTTTTATTGTTAGGCACTTATTCCAGAGAGAAAGAGAGAGAGAGTGTGTGTATCCAAATCCTGGAAAAGAAAATCCCGCAGTATCCACGAAAGATTATCCCTGAACAATGTCTTACAAAAAAAAAAGTCTGAGAGAAAGTATTCTCCAGTTCCTCCTCAGTTATTCCATTCACAGCGTTTCATTAACGCGGAGGAACTGTCTTTTGGCTCTCCAGCAATATGTTTCCAGCTGTGGCTATAGCGCAATGTGGCTTTGGGAGAGATCCTTCAGAGGCAGAGCTTGTTCACACACTGAGCGGCTGTTCAGGGACTGCCCAGGAGAAGCCAAACCCACCGTGTGATGTCATTGGTGTCAAATTTCAGTGTGAAGAGGGAGGAGGCTTGAGGTCCTTACCTTTTTGAACCTTGACCAATGAGAGACAATTTTTGTTGTGCACCTGCATGTAAGAAAAACAGGTTTGAGGTATGAGTACACGTGATGTTATGTATTCCTGCGGCTTAGAGAGTCCATTATGTTTTATCTATTGACCACCTTCCAGGGGAGAGAATGTGACCTAATGTAAGTTCATATGCGGGCTTATGATAAACATGACAAAAAAAAAGGTAGGCTATCTGACATGTCTGACATCCTGGATTCTGCTTTAAAAAAAAATGCATGTATTTTAAAACTATTTCATCATGTCATTACCACGGAAACTAAAGGCTTAACAAAGTGTGACCTTGAAACACAAGCATTCCCATGGACTCTGCCAATGTCCTGTAACATGTTTTGAGGGTTATGAAACTCTTTCAAAAATAATATGTCCCCTCCCCCTCTCTCTCTCTCTCACTCTCGCTCTCCCTCTCTCTCTTAAAAAAAGGGGAAGAAAGTAAATATGCAAAACCCTAATTCTAAAATCAGCAAGGCGTTGAGTATACACACACACATACAACTCCCAAACACGCTGGTTCTCACTCCCTCCGGTCAAACTCTGCTAGCCATGGAGCTAATCATCCACAACAGATGTTCAGAAATGTTCAGTCGGATTTATGACGGAGCTCAGAGGAACAGCCAAGTCAGCCTCTGGTGCTGTTTTTCTCTTCCGTCCTACAAGGACAAGGGATTGCACTGAGAGAGGATGTCAGCACAACCATTCTCTTCCCCAAAAAATTCCCTCGCTCACTGAGATTCACCATCCGAGACGACAGCGCCTTAATAGATCACAGAGCCTCGGGACCTTGGGGAGAGGTTTGCTCATTTATCCCAATAATACTGTGTGGACTGTAACTTGACTCATCCAGCAATGCTTCAACAATGTTTCGCCCTCCACGTAATGATGTTTTTTTTATATCAGAGGCATTGCTGACGCTGCAAGCCATGACCTAGACCGAGACAAATGTTTTTTAGATGAGGCCATACACAATATCATGTAGCATTAATAATTAAATCATGCATAACAACTATATCATGTCAGTACTTCCTGAAAGGGGAAAATAAAATTTCAGGAATGTCCATACTGTTGCCTAGTGCAATTCCTATAAATCTGAACGGGGAAGTGCTACTGACAACATAACAAAAGATATTCAAAGCACTTATGAGGGTTTCCACTAAGAGCAGTGATGTTGAAAGTCTTGTGGGCTTAAAGCCTGCTGAAAGAAATGGCGAACTGCAATGTGTTCCACATTTCACTTTGTTGTTAACAATGAGAGACAGTCAAATTTTACCGGAGGCTGTAGATCTGTGCATACAACAGACTTTTCAGCAAGGGAAAGAATTATTTTATCTCTAATGTTCCTTCTAGTTTAGAACAAATGGGATGTGGGTCATTCGATTAAAAAATAATTCAATTTGTATGCCCTACCATATATATATATATATGTGTGTGTAAGTGTGTGTGTTCTGTAGTAATCTTACTGATAAAATGGCTTTCAAGCATGCACCATGGACGAAAACTTTCTAATATCAATATAAATTCCTACAATGTACATTACAACTATCTGCAAATGGAGAACTTCCAATCTGGAAATGTTGGATACCTTACAAAGTCTTGACCTTCTGGAGAATAATTATTACACCCACACACCCCTGAGGAAAGGAGAAAAAGTATGGATGTGGGTGTAAACAGTCAATGCCAACTGAACTCAAATGTCATATTTGTCTGAGATCAAATCTTGAAACAAATCACACAGTAGTAAAAGGTAGAAGTTAAGATTATAGGCAGAAGAGTGGGAGATAATTAATTGTAAGCTACGGTAATGTAGTGTAATGTGTCAGTTGTATGACATGAGCCATTTCATCTCTGGTGTAATCTCATTTTAGTGCAATGTAAAATTCAAAACACAGATGGACTCTAGCAATAAACCCATATGCCAGATTAAAACTGTTGCCTCGAGTGAGTTTTTGTAGCTGAGGCAGTTTTAAGACTTATCTTTTGCCCCACCCCCCCCAAAAGCTTGAATAGACTTGGAAACACCCCCTACCAAGTCTGAGAATTTATAACACTGTGACAACCACCCATCCCCCACTCATTTCATTAGACTGAAAAAAGGTTGACAACCTCTTCAATCTGAAGGAGCCGGCCTCTCGCTGACTTAAGCCAGTCTGCTAACAATACCCATTTAACATATTCTGGTGAAAGAGAAAGCTTGATTTTGTAACTTATTGCACGTACAAAATCAGTTGTGCAGCTCCAGGGTTATCTGCAGGTGAAGAACACCTGGATCAAGCCAGACACTTCAGCTCCTCTGTGGTAGCTACAGTCATCATCTGATGGGAAACTGCGCTGGCTGCTGTGGGATGGGATGAATCACACAGGCCCTGGGCTTTATCAATATAACTGTCTGTGCCATCTAACAAGTCTGCCAAAACATTTTAACAAGGTTCAGCTTTGGGGTAAGAAAATATGTTTTTTAGTTTTGGGTCAGAAAAGCACACACTGACTGAATCAAGGATTTGTATCATTAAAACAATATACTGTATTGTTGCATTTTGAAACACCGCAGTCGACAACTGCCAGAACTAAATATATCATTAATAGCATTAAAAAAAAAAAAAACATCCTTCAAATGGCATCCAAATATACATGCTTTATTTCTCCCAACAGAGGGGTCACTGATCACTGATTCTGGCTGCGCGCCAGTGGAAAAATGCTGACCTGTGTCGTAAACAGTGAGCTGTGAAAGTCAGTGTGCTGCTGCTGATGGGCTCTTAAGACTAGTACTATGTCATCATGTCCAAAAGCACAGCTGGGCAACACCTGTTAGCTTCCCAGCCCAATTCACAATTTACTGAGGATTGGCTACTGCCGTTGTCTGGTTGTTGGCTTATTTACCTCCAGATTGCCATAGTGGTGGTATCTGAAACACATACATGGATCATATTAAAACTTACAAACATGGATTAAGGGTATTTGCAAATTATATATAGATTAGATTTTAACCTCGGCCTGTGATCTAGGACAAGATACACAGAAAGGATGTGGAAGCTATATATAGTACATCTAATTATATCTGACTGTCATTTGCTTGACTCAATCTCGCAAATTACATTTAGGTAGAGTCAGTGACTCTAGAAAGAGACTGTTCAATACACTTTTTGTCAAATTCAGCGCATATCTCCTCATGCTCTGCTAGCTGTCCGTTCCGTGAGTGTGCTGAAAAAAAATCTGGTGTTCATACTAGGGCCATGTGATATGACTATATATAGCGTCTGAAGATAGAAAAATGATCATTTGATATCATGCTCAATCATTTATTTAATTGTGATGCAAATCACACTATTTACGGCAATATTTTTTATCATTTGGACTCTTGGACTCTCATTGATGAATTACTCTTCTTGGTTTTTTATTCGCAAAGCTTTTGTTGCACTTACAGTAACATAACAGGTGTAGTTGTCGTCAACTCTCCACTGCTGTCCGTCTCTACTCTGCTGCGTTGCACACATACTGAGGCCGCAGCCCCCGCCACGCTGAGAAAGAGGAGGCAGTGTGGCGGCGACCATAAATGACAGCGAAACGCAGTAGAGACTGTCTTTATTTATGTTATTTACCAAATTTATGTGCACTCGTTTAATTTCAGCCCATTGTGAGAGTCTCTGCTGCGTTTCGCTGTCATTTATGGTCGCGCTACTCTCCTCTGCTCTCTATGGTTCACTGCAGGCGGGGCTGAGAGACATTGAACCAGGTGAAGTACTCCAGTTGAACTACTACTCATTACGTTACTGTTAGTGCAATAAAAGCTTCGCGAGTAAAAAAGCCAAGAAGAGAAATTTTATTTAATCCGTGCAAAGGATGGACAGACAACAGGGGACGGGAGGTTAGTGGTGCACGGACTAACTATTTATTCATTGAATTAAAACGTGCTATATCGGGATAGGTATCATTATCGGGATATGAAATGACCTATACCAGGATATGAGATTTTGGTCATATCGCCCAGCCCTAGTTCATACATGGAATTCTGCAATATTTCTCTTTTGGCAATACATGTCCATGAATTTGGGGAGGCAGAGCTTCTGAAGGACCATGAAGGGAAGGGTGTATTTGTTTAGGTGAAATGTGTTTAGGTAAAATATCAACAATCTTTCTCCAGAATGACTGACTCTTCCTTTAAGAGGATAAAAAACAGTTAGTTCTTTAGCAACTTTTTTCACATACTATCTTAAGTAGATAGTATGCAAGGTAATGTACCTCTAAGTCACACCAAATGAAGGAAAATGTCAAGGGCACACTTTTGGCCCTCACATTGCGGTGGCCAATCACGTAAGCCGGCGATCAAACCGAAGATGGGAAGAAGAACCTTGTTTACTTGTTGATTTTGTTGTCGTGCGTGAGCGAGCTGAGAGCACGAGACAGAGAGAGAGAGCGCAGCGTGGTCGAGCAAGCTAGAGAGTGAACGAAAAGAGGGAGCGGCGGTAGTGAGAACAAAGCAGTGAATCAGAGAAATAAAACGTTATTTTCCGATCGTTTCACGGCGATTACGTCCTAAAAGCACGAATAAACACAACCCACATCTCCGCACAACCCTGTGGGAAGGTGCCGCATTGCCGGATTCAGTGTGAATGCAGTCTGGCTCCAGCAGAGAGAGAGGGAAGGTGATGGCACATGGTGACAGGAGGTGTGAAAAAGACAAGGACAGTGTGAAACAGAGCACATAAAAACACAGATAAGATTGGCTTCACCGTGCTGACCTTCAGCGAGTGCCTGCCTGTGTGTGTGTGTGCCTCTTCAGATATGTGTCTGTATGTAGAGTATGTGAATTTGTGCATGTGTCGCTGCGCCTGTGGTCCTCTGTGACTATATACAGTATGTGTCCATAGAGGTGGGTGTGCCTGCATGCTTATATTGACTTGTTAGTTACAGACAGAATGATAGTGCGGAAAAAAAGAAATGACTAAGACAAGAAGAGGGGAACTGATAGAGGGAGGCGCAGGCTATTTTCCTGCGACTCATTGAAAATCAAAAACAACGAGCGCTCTCCATTACACTCTTCTGCTGACAACTGGCAGGGCACACTCTCTAAGGGGAACAGCAGAGCATGCCGCCGAATGCATGAGACAAATCATTTTTATCTGGGACCCCGGCGGGTATTGACAAACCGGGGATGCATTTAGATAGCCCAATTAAAATGGGGAAATGAAGCAACATTGAGGCACTTTACAGCACTGTGCTCCCTCTCTACCCTCTGGCCCCTTGCACTCCCCGAGCCTCTCCAGAGACTGACTTCCCTTGCATACTACACTCAGTGGGGGGTACGGGGGTGGCAATGAAAGCAAAGAAGCGGGTGGCTCAGAAAAGTCGCTTTGAGGTGAAATATGAAGTAGGGGAGGTGGTAATGTTCGTGAGTAGCGAAAGTGACGTAACATTAATTTTTACACGGTCCTATTGAGGAGATAGTCGCAGCTCCAGAGCTAAGGAGATCTCCAATGGGTGGCAAGGCGGCATACAGCAGGGTCAGGAACAGCGTGCAAGACAAAGGACTCAGTGCAACTCTGTGCAACTTCAAAGGGTAAGTTGGCAATCAATGATATGGATGTTGGCTCCATTTATCCAAACTCGTCTTAGCGGGTGACCTTCAATGTCATCCACTCCCTACTCCCGGTCCTGCATGGTTCAATTTGCTTCTTTTCTCACCTGAATATGTCTCCCCCTGGTCTAATTTTCAGACCTCTGTTTGTCTTTTTGATCAATGATCATTCCACTGAGACTACTGTCAGATGCATTTTTATGGAACAGATAGCCACCTCAGCACTGACACACAACAAAAAATCCCATTCATCTGTTTCCTTCAAGTTTACTAAAAGGTTACGAGAACAGGATGTCATAAGATGTCTCACCTTCTGTGTAGCTGGAAAGAGCACAATAGTACTATTGCAAAAGTGGGCTGGTTAATTTTCCCGCCGAGTAAAAGTGAATGTGGACAAAGAGCAATGCTGTGATGTGCTGTAGCCAGCTGTTCAGCAGTGTTACATTTCACAGGTTACCGTCAACAGATCTGCAGAGATGCAAGCTGTTTCTACATTGCATCCTGGAAAATTTGATATTGCTTCCTCTTTTCTTATATTTTTTTTCCCCTTATATTTGTAAACATTGTTGTTGTTAAAAATGTGTCAGTTACAAACTACTGTCATTTTATAACCACTGCAGTTAACTAATCTTGTGAAAATAAGACAAATGCACTACCAAACAACACATGATGTATAGAAATTAATAGCACAATGCCATTTTTCCTTCCGTCCAGTCTTCTTATGTTTTAGAATGTATCTTTCTTCTAAACCAAATACTCCCATTGTGATGAAAAAGCAGGGAAGACGTGGTTTAGAGACCAGCATCAAAACAAGAACAAAAGTTGCAGACAAACATACAATGTACAAAAGAATATGACGAGTACACAATCCAAACACGGGCCACTAGTTTCTGCAGTACCTCAGCGGGAGCAAGCATGCTGTGTACTGAAGAGACTTTGATGAATCTGGAAGACTTTCAGTGAGAGGTTCCTAATAAAAGCCCCGCAGAGCAGTCTCTCCCAACCTGAGGAGGATACACTTTGTCTCTGACAAGACAGCCTTCCAGATGCTTTCCCTCAATAAATTTCTGTCTCACACTGAGGATAACGTGCTAGCACTCAAGAAGATAAGTAGCCTGACTGGCTACAGTGAAAAGTGTCAACTGCTTCTCAAATACACTCTAAGCTTCATGGCCTTTCAATGTCAGTATATATTAGACTTTAACCACACAAAAACAACATATGATTCAGCATTGTGCATCCCGCAATTCTCTGGAATCCTTTTCCACAGAACAAACCAGTGTTGTTTTAATAAAGCATTTTATTATTCTAATAATTTTCCATTGGCATGCAGGAAAAGGAACTCAGACACAAAGGGATGCATTCAAAAAAAAACACAAATGAACTTCAGCATTGTTAATGGCTCTCATTAGAAAATCTAGCCAAGCCTCGCACCAGAGTGCATCACTTTGCTGGAATCAAAAGGAGAAGGACATTAAATTATTCCCTCTGTTGGAGTAGGCTGCTTTCACTGTTAAAAGGAAATAAATGACAAATAATGAACTACTCTCTTTCATGAATAATTGATAATGGTCTGAGTACTTGGATCTTGGAATACCTGGAAAACACACACACATATATATATAAATAGTTAAATGATTATATTTATAAAGAATACTATAAAATATAAAGATAGAAAAGTAGGTGAGACTTTTGAGATTTTGTCACTCTGAGTTAAACTTCACTTAAATTGTTTTAAAAGCTCTGTGACAAATAAAGATTTGTTTA
The DNA here is from genome assembly GCF_963924715.1 of Thunnus thynnus. Classification (NCBI taxonomy): domain Eukaryota; kingdom Metazoa; phylum Chordata; class Actinopteri; order Scombriformes; family Scombridae; genus Thunnus; species Thunnus thynnus. The sequence goes on from NC_089528.1 coordinate 22,332,244, forward strand.
TGCATTATTTCGTTACGTCCTTCCAAACAAGTAGGAAAAACCTAAAAATATGCCGCACATCCAAATTCTCCCATTCATCCAGCCAAAGACGTGAACATGCACACACACACACACACACACACACACAGACACACACAGAGACACACACACACCATTTGAACAGATGAAAAGCATGCCAAATAAAAGAGTAATCCATCACTGATGCCGTTTTGCGTTTGCAGGGTCCCTTTCTTTAACAATGACTTGACTGACAGGGAAAGATAAGGGCCCTCTGTTGACCAAAACAGTGAACACATGGAAAACAATGGCAGAGTCATCACTCTACAGCAAGAAGAAACACAAATCCTATGATGTTGTGTGTCAAATTATAACAACTACTTTTAAAGAATGACATTTTCTGTCTTACTACTATTTAAAATCCCCTATGTCTAAACTGACTTGGACCATACTTAATAGTACTCAATGGTGAGGCTGGATGTTTATATTTCAAAGATATAAAATTATCAACATTAGCTGATGATTGTCCAGTAAATGGAATACACAGTGTTTTGTAAATATTCTCATTAAATTATTACATAACTGACGAAAGCCGAGCGGTAATCTGAGTCTACCACATCTTCACAGGAAATCTCAGTTCTTTTCTCCTCATTAACCATTCATAGCGGCGAGTAACAAATGGACTTCAACCGACTGACTAGAAAGCTAGCCCAAAATAATTAAGGAAATTAAATATTCAACATAAAGCTTCTTATAATAGCATCAGTGCCTCATAAATTTATAGAGAAGAGATGAGTGGATTAATTTGAGTGCTAATGGATAAGAAAGCCACTCATTTCCCTTTCCTTCCATTCAGCTTAATTTAGCCTTTTAAGAGTTACACCTTCTATTACTTATCTCTGGGATTTCTAGCACATGGCTGGAAAAAACAGATCAGGCAAACTGGGTTTAGTGCATCGGTCTCTATTGTTATAACAGAGACATCTGTGGCTAAAAGAGCAAGCTAATAATGACAAAGATCTGAGCTTAAGTCTCCGGGGGGGGAAAGAACACTTTTTCAAATAGTCCAGAGCCCTCTGTGCCGTTTTTACCTCTTGATGGGGAAGTTTTGCTAAATGTGGAAGTGCTAAAGTGCAGTGCTCTTTGAGGCGGTAACAAAAAAAAAAAAAACAACACTGTACCTCAAGAGACAGTTTTGCCTGTGGAAAAGCTAGACTGGGGGAAAATACACATCCTAACCTTACTTCAGACAGCGACAAAAATTCCACCACCAAGCTTTTATCCATTTACTAATATTTGATCAGTTGTACATCATTTCGATGGCAACTTCAACCTGACGTGCCAGATGGTTTGTTACACAGCCACAAGTGCATAATTTGAAGCCTGAAAAGACGGGTCGTCGTGTTCTCTCGAATCCAGCTGCCTCGCAAGGTAACGGCGAATTTGTAAGGGTCTCAAAAAACTGGAAAAAAATGTCTTACTTTTTTTGCCCACTCTTCTTTAAACTACTATGTCTAAGCTTATCAAGACTGCTGGGACTTTCACAGTAAAGTCAGGCCAACTGTCAGGTCGCTCTCAGACACCAGTGGATCATGTGAGGGGAAAAGGGATGTGATCAGCACACAAAGCAGAAATGAGAGACCTATCTCTTGTTAGAAATCAATGACCATGTTTTTACAATTTTTAGTGAATTCTTAATATTCTTTAAATTATTCATTCCCCTTTTGTTTCCAAAGAGGCCTTAGCATAGCAATCACACAGGCGCACTTTTAAATATGTTGTATATGGTTGGTTGGTTAGAAAAACAGAAGACACAACACTATTTCAATTAAGTAAATCCTCTCAGAATTAAGATCCAATTTAATGCTAACTCATGAGAACTAAACTGTCATCCAAGTGCACGACAAAAGATACTTTTCAAGGTTTCAGGGTTTACTCGATAATCGTCAACACAAGTTAGGATACTGAATTAAATTACACAGATTTGTTTTGATCATGGGTTGTGTATCACTGAGTGTTCTTACTGGGTGTGTCAAGGGGATCAGCATTCCTAGAGTTACTAAATTCCATTAAGGCTCCCTACTGTCTACCCCTACAGAAGCACACACTGATCACCAGCATGACATTAAAAGGGTCACCGCGTTGGTAGACTAACACTGAAACACCCTAGTGCAATCCCCTGCACCCACAGTCATCAAATATTTTGGGCCGAGGTCAAATCCAAAAGGTCACTCTGTGGGTGTTGCTACCCAGTAAACACAGCATGCCTTCATGATCACAGATCAAACTTTAGGAGGTGCTGAAGTTAGACTGTCGAAAAAGGTACGGCCCCTATTCGTTCCACAAGTCGATCTCTCTGCTCTGAGCCGTGCAGCTGATCCCATCGGACAGCCCCAAACTGAAATGGTAGGTGAAGCGTGATGTAATTTCCTCCAGCATCTCCTGATGCGTTTCGCCTGGTGTTCGCTTATGAAGAGGCGTCCCGCTAGGAAAATGTTCAGATCACTTCTGATCTTTGTAATGAGTTTTGCCACTCCGGTTATATCTCTGACAATATTTAGAACAGCACTGAAGTGGACAAATACCACCTCTCTGTCACTGTGTGTCAATGGCCAGGGTTACGCCTGTCTTTTAAATGTCACCTTTGTAGTTAATAGCGGCAAAGCTGAAAACGCATCTATCCATGTTGATGCTTCCACATTTGACACTTCAGTGTAAATACAGGCAGTGTTTGGATCTCTGATCCGATCAGTCATTCTAACATGATATTCTGAATACAAATATTTGTCACATCTTGACAGTAGCCAAACTATCCGCATGTTAATAAGATCTGATAGGAGTGCGAGTCAGGCCACGGCAGGGTGTCAACACTTAACCTGAATCTCACATTTCAGGTGTATACAACTGACAGTTAATGTAACATTGTATGAAAGGTTGTGCTAAAAATAGAGGTGTAAGCACAACGAATGAGTTTATATTAAGACAGTGAAAAGGTTTCCTTTCAATATTTTACAATTGTGTATGATGGTTTACAGTTATTATCTGTATGTGTTTTCCTTATTTTTTTTCCACATCCAATTTTTAGATCCACTTTTGAAAATTTCAGAACAAAAGGGTCACAACTGCAGGAAGACTATAAAATAAATAAATATTCATATTTTGGTCTCATTTGTCAGACAGCATGATTTATGCTATTAAATTATTAAATTATAGGTACATCTAGGCTAGGTTTATGCTTGAGGGCTCAGTGGTTAAAACAATGCCATACTACTGTCAGGATAAGGTTTTCCCAAGTATATAATAGTATAATGTAATCAAATACAACATCCCTGCAATACATGTTACCATTATGCTACTTAGTCCTTCACCTATAAATATACAGTAGTATCCTTCAGTAATATAAAAAACACCAGACATGCAGCCTTTCAAAACCTCAACTAAAATGTGTTTATGCCACCCCTCATGTCCGTCCCTCTGAATATTACTGTGATTTAAAAAAAAGTATTTTTGGGGAAAATAACTCTTTTGGAAAACCTATGCCTAATTTTCCTGGGGAGAAGTTTTGAAATTGTGTCACCAGATGGCCAATACTTGTGGGCGGACAAGCCACCATGGCAGCAAAATATGTTCACTGCTGAATTAAACTAACCCTGTGTCCCTTAAGTGACTATGCAAATTAGTCTACATGTCAAATACCCTAAACTAAATTGGCAATTTAAATCAAGTAGCTAAACAGTAACTAAATAAAACAAGTGGGGGAATAAGAACAGTCTCTGGGGCAAAATATGACACAAATTGTTTTCTACAAGTTAGTTGGCCACATCAAATTTTAACAATTAAAACCGACTAGGGCGTCACAAAAGCTTAATACTCGGAAAATGTATTTCAAACCCTTCAGTTTGCCATTTAATAGTCTACAATATTGTAAAGCAGATTGAGTCAGTGGTGCTTACAGCCTAGGTTTATGGATTTTCCAGTGTGTACATTTTTTATCTTACATAGCTTAGTGACCTTAAGAAACCCACATTCCCCTTTCTTAATATGCTGACAGACTCAAAATCCTGTAGCTTTTTCAGGATAAAATAACATGCAGGCACCCATTTGCAAGTGCAAATAGGCCAGTAAAATCCGGTCAATACACATTATTGGCTCGGTGCGAGCCAGAATTTGTGAGTGAAAAAACAAAGATCAGGTCTAAGGGGAAATCCTTTGAACTCCTTACCATTAAATCTGAAATGAAAATTCCCTGTTAACTTTGCTGCAAACCTTTTATTCATCATCTATGTCAAACAGAGACCACACTATAATTTCCAAAAGTAAAAGCTAAATGACATCAGCTTTCCACAGGCTCAGCACCCCGGTTAAAATGAAAATAATCAGAGCAGACAAGAAATTACTAAAACATGCTTTGACCTTTCAAGTCTGAGGGGGAAAGGCTGTGTATACATTTACAAAATGTGAGGGGATAGTAAAAAAAAAAAAAAAAAAAATTCCCATCATAGAAATGGAAGTGTGACTAATCAGTAGTGAACAAGCTGGTCTGTAACCTGAACTCCAAAATAATCTTGCCCAAGTCTCCATGGCCAGTTTGGGGGAGCAGTGGGGGGGGGTTTGACAAGGGGAATGGAGGACCACCTGCACACCCAGCGGAGCCAGCTCTGTGCTGGCACCACCATTTGTTACACTTTGGATTCCCATTACTTCAGAGCTAGGTTGGCTGGGAAATCCATCTCCTGGTGTCAGGTTTATCAAACCTTTATGCAAACTGCAAAGGTGAAAAGGGAAGAAGGATCACAGCCACGCAAGGAGCCTATAGAGGATAAAGATGTCTTCACTTAAGGTACAGAAAATCCAGCGTATCAAAGTATCCAAGTTCCCTTAGTTAAAAAAAAAAAAATCATCGCTCTGATCTTGTGTTTCCTGTGTTAACTTGAAATATTAAATACCATGACATACTTTTAGTTCAGTGTGAAGCCCAAGATACAAGCCTCCACATTAAAATTATAAGAAGCAGCATTATATGCATACAAACCAGCCTCAGCAAGCTTAGTGTCAGCCCTAAATTTAATAGGTACTTGACACACAATGAAAGCTGCTAACGGAGGTAATAGATGCTGTATATTACCCTAGCCTGGTTTGAATGCCAGCTGGGAAAATTGGCAGCAAGGTGAAAGGCCTTTAACCCATAATATGGAATGATCAGCGGCTATAGAGCTGGGCGATAAATCGATTTTATCAATTAATTAGAATTTATGGTTTAGGACGACATTTAAAAATGAAAGCCTTTTTCACTTTAACTTGGGTAATTATGGTACAGAACCGCCACCGCTTCCCTGAGCTCCCACAGTTCATAGTGATGCCCCTGAGAGATTTCTCTTCAGACACAGGTAAAATATCAATATGGCAGCATGCGCTAGTAAAAGTGAGGAGTTCCCAAAAAAGGCACTGTCTCTTCATTCGTCTGGAAGTGGTTCGGTTTCGCAGTGTCCGACCTCAAGCAAACCACTGTCCGCTGTAAAGTTTGTCTACAGTCTGTGTTTGTCTAAAGGCAGCCGCACAACTAATTTATCCCAGCATCTCGAACAGAGGCACGCAGCTGAGTGGGAGAAGTGTGTGGCGCTGCGAGTTGCACAAGACAGCGGCAGTCTTGAAACAGCTGCTAAAAAGCAGGTAACATTAGCGGAATCGTTTTCCCATAGTATCCCATATGAGAAGAAGGGGCTCCAGTGGAAAGACATTACAGATGCAGTGGCGTTTCATATCGGCAAGGATATGCTGCCCGGATATACAGTTGAAAAGCCTGGGTTCATCCACATGCTGAATACAATCGACCCCAGATATGAGCTACCAAACCAAAACTATTTAGCTGAAGTTGTCCTGCCCCATCTACACAACAGCACACATGAAAAACATTGGAGGATGTGTTGTTTTACTCCACTACGACAGACATATTGTCCAGTCTAACCACACGGCCCTGCATGAGTTTGACGGCGCATTTCATTACAGATGACTGGATTCTGCAAAGTGTCCACCTCCAAACAGCTTACTTCTCTAGTGACCACACCTGTGAAATAATCGCCAAGGGGTTGAAAGATGTATTAGGCTCCTGGAACCTGAGGGACCGACACGTCTGCATGACAACAGACAGTGGAACTAACATGATTGAAGCTCTGTGACTGAATGAGTGGACCGACCTCCAGTGCTTTGGACACAAACACCATTGCTAAGTGTCTAAATGGCAGTGCATAATTGCATTTATTTGTCTGAATAGTGATTTCAAAATAAAAGTATACTGATTGATAGAGTAATGAAGCCGTAATCAACATTCTTAATTACTTTTTACTTACTTTTACTTTAATTACTTAAAGACTTTTATAAAAAACAAAAATCATTTCATTTTAATCAAATGCATACATATTTCCACAAAATGCACCCATGCATACATCATATATAGCACACATACAATGTGTATGTGTGTATGCTTGTGTATGTGTCTGTATTTGAAGCCTTTGTATGCATCAATGACATTTTGAAAGCTTTCAAACTGAAAAATGACTTGTTTGGACATATTAACCTATATATGTGTGAATGTACTCCATGTCACAGTATTGATTGTTTCTTCTTTCTTTCTTTTTATACAGAGAATGGTATGAAGGACCCACGAAATGAAAGCCATTGCCATTGGGGGTTGTAAAAATAATGTCAGTGCTTTTTTCCTTCACTTGAAAAAAAAAGAAGAGAGACAGCTGTAGTACGGGCTGAGCTCAGTCTACCCACTCATCAGCTTATCACAGAGTCCCCAACCAGGTGAGGTTCAAGGCAAAAAATGACAGAGCAAGGCCTGGAGCAGGAGAAAGCCATAGTCCATGTTCTGGGGTCAGAGAAGAAAAGCAGGCACCTTGTGCCCACACAGCAGGTCACAGAGGTATTAGAGTCAGTGAATAAAGCAGTGAAACCACTGCAAGATTTCACTGATACTCTGATGTCTGGGGAGGTTTATACCAGCGTCACCTACATCAAACTGGTGCACCATGTGTTCAGAAGCAGTCTCCTACAGACAGAGGTTCCCTAATGAAAAATACTGTGACCCTGTTACCGATGAACTCTTGGACATGGCCTCACTGATGGACCCCAGGTTCCAGACAACTACCACGGACCATGACAAGGTGGAACAAATTAAGAAAAGAGCTGTCACAGAGCTGATGTCTCAGCCCGCTGACAAAATCACACCACAGCCTGGCCCAGCTGTGCAGGTCCACCAAGAAACTTAAGCGAGCTTCTTCAAGAGGACAGTGCCATCTTCTTCCCAGTCAGAGGCAGACAAAATTGAAACTGAGCTGGCAACCTACTTGTTGTTCCCTGACAAAGACCCAGACACTGATCCACTTCAGTTGTGGAAGCACCACGAAGAGAACTTCCCAAGGCTCAGTAATCTGGCCAAGAAATACCTCTCTATCCCTGCTACAAGTGCCCCGTCAGAGAGGGTCTTTAGTGTGTGTGTGTGTGTGTGTGTGGAGGGGCACTGTAACATGCCACAGGACATGCCTCAAGCCGGAAGCAGCAGGCAGGCTTGTGTGTAGTTTGGTGAAAGTTAGGTTTCTCTGTTTGTTTGCTCTTGTTAATCATTTTTATTGTTAATTTTTTTTTTCATTTGAATAATTCCTTTGTCTTTTGTAGTTTGTAGATTGGTACTGAAAATGGGATGAAAATCTGAGTTTAGGTATCAGAAATGATACTGGAGGAGAAAAAGTAGGATCAGTGCGTCCCTACTTTCAAGTGTAAATCTGTGCATCTGAAACGTGTGGGGCATTGCTGAACAAGTGTGAGTCTTTGTTGGGTTCAGAAAGGTTAGAAAAAAAAAATCGGGGGCAGCAGAGGTTTTCCTGCTTACAGACACAGACATCCTTGAGGTCTATCCTTTCTACATGGTTCTCTGCATCAATAATACAGACTGACATGCACAAGATACTCTCAAGGAGAGCCAGTCAGTTTGCGTCGCCAGAGTGCTTGCCGTGAAATAAACAAATGAGAACTGACAATCCTTGTGATACTCCATATATCCTCGTGAACGGGATACATCCTCGTCTACTCTGTCCACCCCCTATGGATTTTACGCAGGATCCAGGTGGCTTTGTTTTCCACGACAAAAGATATTACTGAGACGAAAGGAGAACCACCCCAAATAAAGATATGAATCGTTCATAGTTAATTGAAGGTTCTTTGCAAAATCTGAAAAGGAAACATCAAGTGACAGCGAGTGTGCTGCGTAAATGGCTATGAAATACAAATCAGATGTACTGAGAATCTGGGAGCAGCAGCACTGAGAACATGTACTGTTAAAAGGTCTATGAGGACTTGAAACAGACCTGGAAGAATGTGGAAATTGTATTAGTTGCAACAATGTATGGCTCCCGATGGGATTTTATAACAGAGGCGTGGGAAAGAACAAGACTGTGCTATAAATGAATCTAACTGTTACTGCGCCAATAATCAGATTGGTATGAGATTTTTTTCACAACAAAGTTATAACTGCTGTAAAACACCAGGAACAATCCTTGCATAGAGCACCAGTCAAAAGTTTGGACACACTTTCTCATTCAAGTTTATGGGAAGTGTGTCTAAACATTTAGTGCTGTATTAGCAAATCACCACTACAGGAAAACACTGTTGGCATTATTAGATCCATTAGCTTATCTGTCTACTTACTAAAGGAAGTAATCTCTGTCTGTATGTCTTTTGCGTATCTCTTGAACCATTCATATTTCACACTTGGAGGGTGTATGGCTAGGGAACAAAGGAAGTGCAGTATCAAATTCGGTGCAATTTGGACACACGATATGTTAAATATTGATAAAGTTTGAATAAACCAGCAAACAATGAGCTTTCAGGGCTCTGCCAACTAACTCCTACATGTCAGGTAGACACCGGAGACGAGGCGTGACACAAGTCAGAGAAAAGTGCTCTTAAAAAGAGAAAAGTAGACAGCGGAAACAGTGCTTTTAATCAAGCATGGACATTCTAACCCGTGTCTAGACAGAAAGCTTAGCGTTAGCAGCATGTTTAGCAGATCAGCAACGATGTGACTACACAAGTGGTGTTCAGGTACATTGTTAAGTGTAGGTCATACGCGTTTTGGAGGCGATCAGAGCCAAATACACAATAACTGTAGTTAAAAACGGAGCAAATACTTTCCACGGGCAGTTCAAAACCAGCTTGTCTCATATGTTTTGAGACCATGACATTTGTGAAGCGCCACTACAGACAAATCACCAATCTTTTGAGGAAACATACCCACTCAAATATGAACTGAAGGCACAGACTATAGGAGCAATCTAATAACCCAATATGATAGATGCACTTTATTTTGAGGATGCACATTATTTTATTTTTAAATGCAGCCCTTGTTTTACTTGAAATGAGAAAAGAACATGTATTTACTATTAGAGTATTTAGCCTATTATTTAGATCATCTGTGTATGATAGAATGTTGTTGGTATATATACTCATTCGCACCTCACATCAACTGTATTCATTTTTCTATGCGTTGAAGTAGCAGCCAGAGGCCAAACAATCGGCCCGTTCCAGACAGGCACGTTTTAAACAGGCACTGCACTAGTTAAATAAACTTAGCAAGTCAGCCCATAAACTTTTGTTGGAAAAGCTAAAGAATGCCAAAAAAAAAAAGAAAGGCAATAAATATTCTGCATGATTCCATGTGTTGTTAATTTGGAATAACTTAACATTACAAGTAAAATTATTTTAAAAGTCTTCTTGATTAGTAAGTAGATTGTAGGAGCTTACCAAGGTCAAATGTATTAAAAATGTACATGTGTGCAGTTAAAAGTGCAGACCGTTTTAGAATAATTGCAGAAATCTGGGCAAACTGTGAATCTGGGCACACACACGTGGGATATTGGTTCCCCTGAGTTCAAACACATTAATTCAAGATTTGTCTACCCCTGCAGATATTCCAACATTTTCCTTTTTAACACCCAGCAACTTTTCAGATGAAAGCCTTATTCTAAATAGCTGCCAATCATTCAACACAGATGCAGACGGCAACATTCATGTCAAATTACGGTTGATCCCAACACAGTATGTGTCTTCTTAGTTTCACTCATTAGGTTTTGCATTGTTCTGACATATGGTCCAGACAGATTTTTAAGGTTTTTCAAAAATTCCAAGGGGTGAAAATACATTTTACCAAACTATGTGAATCCAATTAAAGCTGTTCCTCATATTACATACAAGACAAGATTTAGGACTATGGCTCAATTAGGATGCATGAATTCAAGAATAAGTGGGTGAACATACAGTGGATACGCTGTCAGTCACTCTGACTTCTTATTGCCTTTGTTTTGATGTGAAAAAGTCACAAATGTAAATCCGAAATATAAGACCAATACAGCAGGTCTGAAAAAAGGGAAAAAGAAGAAATACAAAGTTAGTCCTGTGATGCATTTCTACAGCTTTGCTCCACAGTTCCTAATTAGTTGAGACATTTTGCTTAGTGGCTTGGCATTTTAGCCACAGGGGGTCTGATACAGTAGATTGTATTAGACATGCTAGCAGAAGGACACAACCTAAAAGGCTGATTCAGGGGTCTAAATCCTTTGCTCTACTGAAATTGTGTAAAACATTGCCAAACAACCACGACGGGAGAACAAAGTATTAAAATTCCATGCCAAATGTGACGGGTGGTATTTGGTACTCTTCATGCAAAGTCATGTGGTATTTCACTGACGGTGTGGAGAATGTGCGTCAAAACTTAACATTATAAGGACACTAGCAATTTGCAAGAACAAGAAATTACCCTTTTAAAATTTCACACGAGTCTACTCTACATACATGTATCACAGGAGTTATTCAACAGCGGTAAGGCCTAGATAGAGATGTTCATTAGCCTATTGCTGAGACAAACACATTTGATGGATTAAACAGTCAAATATAACAAGATGCTTGAACTGCTGTCCTGGTTGTTAAGGGAGATCAAAGTGGGGCCTGAGGGTCTGGTAAGTACGGGGAGCAGGATTGGTTCAGCAGAGTTCCAAAAGAACAAGTGCTGGACCAAGAAGATACGACATCAGACGTGTGCACTGCATTCCCTTAGGCCTGTTCTTTCAAAACTGTCAGCCTGCCCTGCACCAAATGAGCTGCAAAGGAGGAGGGCGCAAACATTCTTTCAGAAAGCACTTCTAATCTAACAATACGCATAAGCCTCATTTGGTAATGTGCCATCTTAGTGAAGCTGGTTGAATACGGAAAAATCAATTCAGGTTTTTTTAGATGTTACCCCTCTGTAAATTCTCATCCTACTGTGAAAAATGTGACACAAACCAGAGAAAAAAGAAACCCTAGAAGCAATTAGCAATTATGGTCCCATGTATCATAATAGGTATTCTTCGGTTTTTATTTCCATGAAACACTGAGAAAGAAAATAAGGGCATGCAGTTACAGCAAAATGCTCTGTAGCGTAAAAACACTTTCATCAAATGACATGTTATGCTTGGGAGTAGACTCAAGGTTTTGAATTTTAAGCCAGAGAGACCAGACATCACACATGGACATTAAAAGTATGGATATGTGTGGCACTCACGCTGCTGCAGGAGTACTTTTCTCAGTGACACATACTATATTTGCTTGTTGATGGATTGCCTGTGTGCCCGTACTAGTGCACATACAGTAAGGAGACAGATGTGCTGATAAAATGTTTTTTGCTTAGCTTTCAGGCACATCATAACATACGAGCCTAGGCTGTATATTTCCATGACATTTCAGCAACTCGACAGTATCACTTTGGTGTTTTTTCTAATGCAGGTTCAAATTTTATAAATGAATTAGACCTGGCTACACTTGTGTTTTTCATCTTGTCTGTTAAAGGTCAGAATATACTCAAAATGAAGTGCTGGTCTGATAGTCTGTAAGTTGTGGAAAGCTCCTTTCTACTGGTATAACCTTGTATAGTTTTATAGTGTTCAGTAAGAGTAAATACCATATTGGATTACAACTAGTTGATTAACTGATTGGTAGACCAGCAGGAAATCAACATTTTTCTTATTGATTTTGATGATCAATGAGAGTAAAGAAAACAGACAAATATTTGTTGGTTACAGCCTCATAAATGTGAGGATTTGCTGCTTTTTTGCTGTTTTATATCATAATAAATTAAACATCTTTGGGTTTTAGAATGTTGGTTGAACAAAATGAGCCATGTGTAAATGTATCTATAGACTCCGGGAACTTGTGTGGCATTATCAGCATTAAGAAATAATAATAATAATAATAATTAAGAAATAAGACAATGAATACTTCCATCTTATAACCACCACCACCCCACATCCCAACTTTAAGTGCACCAACACTTAAAAAAACAACAGCTTGTGTTTCTCAAATACTTTTCCCAGCCTTAGAATTACTCATCCTCTCAATTAGCACTTGTACTTTCAGCAATACTTGAGACAAAGTTAAAGAGAAGGCAAACAGCAAAGAAGTTTATAAGATGTGGTGAGAAAATCAGCTGAAGAGCTGGTGTTGGTGCATTAACTTGACACGCCAAATAATTCCCCTAATGTGTCTAAATCCACAAAGGAATGCATGAAGATATGTCTGAGAAAAATGGCATCCAGTACTGCATTGTTGCCATAGGAGGACATATTACCACCATCCTTGTGCAAAGCATGACCAATCAATTTAGCCTCCTCTTGAAAAAAAAAAAAAAAAAAAAAAAACATGGCGAGTGAGGAAAATCAGCATCTGTTGTGTCCCACCCTCTGTTATATCTGCAGACCATTCAAAGACATATGATATCATTCAATGCTTAGTTTTAGAGAGACGTAAACAAGGGAGTAAGAAAAGGGAGGAAACTGTGAGAAAGGGAAGGAGCGGGAGGCTTTTGTCTCCTCATTTCTCACGGTGGGTATCGGAAACAGCCAGATGCTGTCCATCAGAAGTGAAGGCAAGAGAATAGAGTGCCCTATTTCTCTAATGAAGAGGTCAAGGAGTGGGGGTGGGGGGGTGGGAGGTGAGTGGGGCATAGTCAAGACTGTCACAATGCCATACCCAAAGAGCTCTTTTTGCTTCAAATCATTCCAAAGGAACCAGATTACCCCTAGGCATAGGCAGGGCGGTAACTCTAGTGGAATAAATGTGCAAAGTTCAATAGTCAGTCAGAAGTTTATGAAGGATGGGAAAAAAATATATAATGCCTAGCAAATAAGCAACCCATCATCTAGGGCTAAAATGATCATTTGATTCATGGTATGGTCAATCAACAAAAGAAATCATGCTTATTTTGTCTTCCAAAAAAAAATCATTGTGCTTTCTGCTTCTCTAATGTCAGAACTGTAGAATATAACATCTTTGCAATTTATTTTTTGAAAAAATGTAAACATTCAATGGTGGCTGAATGGCCATAAAATTGGCCAAAAAATTACCTATTAAAGCAAGCACAGTGTATTGTAGTGGTGCAGAATGAACCAACCGCATTCAGTTCAACATTTTATGCTCATATTCAGTCAAAATTCAGCCTCTTTTCATGTTTTGCACAGTTAAGTTACTCCCTGCAGCCCTGTAGTTCCATCTGCCATTGGTGAGAGGAGCTTCCAGGGCAGTGGATAATTCCTGGATGACTGAAACTTGTGCTTGTTTGTAAAGTTTATAAAGTGAAGGCATAATAGCACGATGTGAAGTAACATTATAGCAGCCTTGTAGGGCTGCACGATATATATCATCTCAGCATCAACACTGCAATATGCTCATTGGCAATAGTCACACTGCAGGACATTTAATATCAAGTAAGTCAAATTGACTCAAATACGTCATGCTGCTCTGGTGAAGGGGTGCGCTTCATCAAACAACCAGACCCCAGACTGCTCAAGACCCAAGTGAAGTTCACGTGTCTTTCTTGCCACCTGCTGATTAAAGTGAAGGAGGTAATCCCCAAAGTTAGTGACAGTTGGTTAGCCTAACCTGACCTGGCTCTCTTAAGGTGGACTGACCTTTAAGGTGGAGCAGCTATTGTCATTGTATTGACAACTGCAGTCGCTCCTAAACAGAGAAAGGAGAAATGTCTGACTGCTGAGTCCCTCCTGTGTTTTGCTCAGCATAAAATAGACATCGCAATGTCAGTTCTTTCCAATATCATGCAGCCCTACAGCTTTGTAATAGACGCTTCTGGGTGATGCTGTCAAAAATGGTTGACCATGTTTTACTGTGCTCCCCCCCCCCCCAACTCCTTTCTGTTGTGCTCTGTGTGAAAACAGTGTTTTTGTATTTGTGTTTTCTGTATTTGGAGCACATTTCTGCATTTGTTCTGTTTTTGTTTGTGTTTTCTCACTTTGTGTTGTCAGACTGATGAAGATGTTTTCATTTGCTTGTGTTTTGTATTTTTTCATGTGTTTCCTTATTGCAGTTTGTCGAGCATTCAGGGCAACTGTACAAAACAGACTTTTGTCATCTCTGTTATCACTGAAAGGATCGATAATAAACAGTACTTAAACCCAACAATCTCTAGCTAAAGAACTAACAACTCACAGAATAAAGGATCCGACTCATCTCCCACACACATTTACCTTGACAAAAGGACAGATATACAGTGTCTTCTACACTGCTATGTTCCATTTTATGAGCTATAGCTTCAAGGCCAAAATAAGCAACATAGGTTTAGATGGAAAAAACTGAAGTATGAAATTGTCAAACAACTTGAACAGAGCAAAAAGAAGGAGTCGAGGGTTTAAGCAGCTCTGATTGTAATAACTTGGCCCTTCTACATAAAAACAGCTGATTGAATTTCTGCTGATTGCTCCACGGGCCATGCAAATTTTCATAAAGCGAAGCTCAAGCACGGAGGAAAGAAAAAAACTGTCCGACAATTTTGAGGCCTCATTTCGATTAAACTATAAATAGCATCCACAGAAAGGAGAACATTCACAGAATTTGTATAGTGGCCCTTTTTTCCTCATAAAACTCATTTAGCCTGACTTCTTCAGGTACTGGAAGTTGTATGTAATACTTGTGCTACCTCACTAGGTGTGACATACATTTGATTACAACATCTGCATAATGGCTAATGCTGTTACCATAGTAACACCTGTGATTGATGGCTTTGTTAAGAGGAATAGTTACACACCATTAAACTGGTGTAATAGTGCATGGCAGTCATCTCAATAACCAGGAACAAAGCAATTACCGAGTCATTAAAAAAAAAAAAGAATAGACTAATACAACATGGTGCACACAAGTATGAGTGACATGCCTCGAGATCAGTCTGTGCAAAAGGGGTTTTTTTGTTATTTGTGTGTACAAACTGTGTTCTCTGGAACTCTTGGAGTTCTATGTTTGTGAAATTTAGCGTAGATTTAGACCAGATAAATTCTTATTATCTCTGCATATAAACATTTGCATCCGAATCGGTCTTTGTTTCATGAATGTGAAAGTGCCAAGTTTTGTCTGCTATTTCACATCTCGTATGCTTCCTCATCTTACACTACAGATGCTCTGATAGTATCAGGTTGAATGCTCATTTCCACTGGGATCACATTCAGCTGTGTCTTGATAATGATTTGATGGCTAAGTCAAGAATACTTGTTCACAGGAATACCATCCTACACAGCTACCCACAAGCCGGAGACATGAGCATAGCAGTACTGGCGATGATTGAGAGAACTCAAAATTCAAATGAGAGAGAGGAGATGGAGTGAAACAGATGTGCCGTTGTTCGGAAAGAGCAGCATGCATACAGGGTAGGCACGCACAACCGCGCACCACCACCCACAAAGCTATACGCACGTGCACAGACAGCATTGCCACTCAATCATCTTGGTCGAGGGCCAATCCATCTATTGCCGGTTGACTGGGATCCAATCACCATTCCCAACAGGACCGGAGTGGAAGAATGGCAGACGGCCTGTGAAGAAGCCTACTCTCAACAGTACACAGTAGATTGATGGGACAAGTCTTGGGACGGTTCATGAGCCATCCCGTGTCAAGACGAACATACCATAAAAAATCTCTGATGTCATACAGCACTTGCAGTCCTTTAACCTTGTTGTGTGTATATGGTATGCGTTTGTTGCTCTGCATCTTTGTTGTCAAAATGTGTGTTTTGCTATGAAGGTATTTTTGCCATTCAACCATAAGAAGCTCATTAGGATTTCCTCATTGTCTTACAGCAATGCCAAAACAACTCGTGTGTACATGACAGCAGAGGCGGACAGGAAAAGAAGCCTTACAAATAAGAAACTTTTTGAGTGTCTCGGGTGAGGGATTAAATGGGTTCCTTGTCTTTTCAGTGTGTTAGTTGGTATTATTAAAGGTCATTGTATCTTACTGGTTGTCATAATAGGTAAGACGGTTAGACTTAAAAAGAAAACCAAGAAATGAAAGAGATCAACTGAGACTAGCAAAAAAGGGAAAGAACATTTATGTTGTCTTTTTGCGATGGAAAGCTCTGAAGATGGACAAAGGACTTTAAATTGAAGCTGAAGTTTCTTGTTTTCAAGTTGTCAGTCAAATTAGATTTGGCTGTTCAATATGAAGATCTGACTATTCGTTCATTTTTTTTCCATATAGACTATCGTGCAATGAGAAAATCAATTGGCATGAGTTTCAGAGATGATTTCAACCACATTAACATAGTCAAATGCAACAGTCATGGGAAGATATTTTTGAGCATTTGATGAAATAACTGACATCTGTTCTTCAACAGGATAGACCTACTTATTTATTTCTCTTTAAACATAAAAATCTAAACAAGAATACATTTTTGTAAGCTTCAGTTTTATCCTTTTACTGTAATGCACACTGGCTGACAAAAAAAAAACAACTGCTCAACTTGAAGAATCTCAGTCAACTGAGGGGTCCCCGACAGATGATTCGACTCATCGATTTTTGGGGGCAGCCCTACCGAATTAATCACTGTTGTCTAATTAGATGAATCTTTTCATTAATAATCATGCCGTGTTATACTGGCTGTTTCACAGGGCAAGGCAGGGGCCTTTAGGGAACATCATTGGGAAAACCCCTTTAGTGTTCCTTTAACTGACTGTGAATAATTTAAAATGTGTTATTTTTAACAACTCCATAATATTAATTGGCTCTTGCTGCACATTTTGTATTCATGAGTGAGCCCTCTTACCTAACAGATAGAAGCCTTTCTCTAAATGTAATCAGCAGTAACATGGAAAATCACAGAGAATGGCAATTCATGAGGCTAGTTAGTCTCCACATCCGTTTTGCCAGTAAATTAATCGGACCTGATGTGGGGGTGTGAGAGAGCTGCATTGCCAACATACAGACTAGGTGCTGCTGGCTAAAATTACAGTATAGCCATTTAGTCTGTGTTTGTGGTAATAGTCTGTGTTAGCAGTAATTTCCCTATAAACTCAGCCAGATACATCCACCGTACACAGTAATCGCCTGCACATGGTATGGTATTCATAATTTTCAGCCTCGCTAGTGGTTACACAATCAAACAAACATCATGCATTATTTCTTTGTGTGTCAAAAATGCTTGATGACATGATGTCATATCTGCTCCAAGTGCTGTTCTGACTAACTCTGAGGTGGCATCCAGTAGAGCTGTCAGAACAAATTTCAATATTCAAATTTTAGTTAAATGTGGAAAAACCAGCCCCCAAATACACGAGAACTGTTTTGTTTTTTCTTCACGTACACTCAGCTTCTATCTCTCTCTCTCTCTTGCAACCACAGTCTGTTCCTATAAGTAACAAGATACTGTCATTCTCCTGTGTGAGAGACAAAATTTAGCTGCATACTTACTCAAAACTTTAGATAGAAAGAACCCTGAAAGGCCACATGTGCTGAACCAAGTCGATTTACAGTACAACACGTTGAACATTTATTGTGTCTTCCTTTAATGCATCACTAGTTACAGGGCAGAAAGTCCAGAGCGGCTTGAATTGGTTGATCCACAAAATGAAGAAAACAACTTTCATTTTATGTCATACAAGATACTGAGTTTGTGACTTCTTATATTATCGTTTCACTGATGAAATAAGCCTACAAACCTTTTTGATCGTGCAACAGATCAGTGGTGCTCATACATGGAATTGCATATCCTACCATTCATAACGGTAATTATTTATTAAACTTAGAGAATTAATTAAGCTTCGGCTGATTTTTTCTTACTTTAAAACTAGGTCTGTGTGGGAAAGCTTTGATTACAAAACCACAACAGAACCATAATTAAAATCTAGTCAATAATGAATATGCATAATGAAACCAAAAGGAATATGGACTATGTGTCATTTTCAGGGTTAGAACTGATATCTGTATCTTGATTATACCCATTTTAATAGATGTTTTTAGAAAATATGTGCAGATCATTAAACATTTGTAAAAGTTTAATTTCCATCTTCCCTATTTCTCACACTAAAATAATTTTTATTTCAATATAAACTTATTTCTTCCACAAAGTTAATTTGTATTTCCATCCAAAAACATAGAATAATGGTGTGTTCAGGTCAAACGCAAAGCAAATCTTCGCCTCGCATTAATCGTGCAAGTTTGACCATTGGATTATTTGAGTCTAAAAAGCCAAAATACATTATTGTACATAAGCTAGCTAGCAATGGCAGGCATGACCGTGTCCAAGGGGGTGTGTTTGCGTATTTGTATTCAGTCTCTCTCCTTTTCCCTATTTCCTCTCTGTACGTCCATAGAGTACATTCATAAAGCTCTGTGACACGCGTGAATTTTTCGCTCAAGTTGAAACATTTACAACTAACGTCACCTGGTGCAAATTCGCTTCTATTCCCCTCTTTGCATTGACTTTGTATGTAATCGCGCTGCATTGACAAATTTGCTGCGTGTTTGGTCCGAACACATCATAGGATACATATATGATTTTTTGTGAGTATAATTAAATGTTTTTTCTGTATTTTGTGAACAAAATTAAACAATTTGTAAGACATGCACTCATGCCCTTTACGTAAAACTGAATACTTTTCAGTCAGTGTATTCAAATGTGATAAGTTAGATTAATAGATAGCCCTAGTGTCAAATCTCATTGGTTACAAAAAGGATTAGATGAGAGTGGGACCTTGGCAGAACAGAGAGGCGAAGATTGTATTTATCAAAAGCCAAATAGCTTTTTCAGGCCTGATCAAGCAACTGATCCCAAGCCACAGGACACTTCTTAATGTTAAATCCAACTGGTCGGTCTACTCCTTATATGAAGATTACATGTATACAGATACAGACATATACAGCAGCAAGATACTGAATTATTTGCAGTCATCTTCGGGCAAAACTGCCATTTATTTTCCCTGACTTTCTAGATTGACAAGAGCAATATAATCCTCATCTTTTCTGTCTGTTTATTGACATGTGCTTGAGGATCAAGTCCTCTGCACAGGCTCTCACTGCTCCTCCTGTGTATGCATCACACACAAACATTGCGTAGGCCTGTTAAACAGCTCAGTAAAATGGCAGCTGCACTGTTGCTCTTGCTAATGCAGAGAAGCACATGCTCACATAGGAACAGAGCACCAGAGGGGAGACGTGCCTCAGGACAGACACCTACTGAGCTCCGGTCCTGTGGCTGCCGCAGCGCTCTTTAAGATACAGCGTGAACCCCAAAGTGCCAGCCTCTCCCGCCGTTTAATGACAAAGATAACCTTGACGTGTATCACACGGAAGAGGAACTGTTTAATTTCACAGCTCTAATTTGTATATGGGCAATTTGTCTGGCGCTCAACAGGCTTTACAGGATTTGTATTCAGTTCATCTTTGGAGATATTCATATGAGTTGCAGCCTCCACTACACAAAATGCTTCATAAGTATTGAATATGGTTACTGAATCACACCTCGTGATGATATAACCATTTTACTGCATGTTCTCATTTAGTTAATATCTTATTGTTAGTACTGTATGTTATATACATTCAGTAAGAGACATTTTGACCAGAGTCACGCAGCCCATGAACACCTGCATGAATATGATTGGATGTTACTGGCCACACAGCTGTGAGGCAGTGATTGTGAAGCATATTAGAAACAGCTGATGCCAATCAGCCAACACAGCTTCAGAGAGACTTCAGAGCTCTGCCAGAACTAACGCTATGCTTCATTCAAAGACTACTGAAAAATTGTAGTGTATGTCCAATTCTATGATTTTGCCATTGCACAGAAAATACATCATAACCTACAGCTAAACCTTGTATGGTAAAACATGACAAACTAGTAATGAATAAATATGGAATATCTCAGCAATAATAATTATTGGTAAGCTGTAGCCTATAAAAAATCAACTATTGTGCATTTTGACATTAGCTGAAAGTATAATTCATTCGTGTGCAATGACACCTTGAATTATTGTAAAGAAGGATCAATCCACAGCCATAACATATTCAGTGCAGACTGACATGACAATTATGATGAACATGAGCTGCAGTGAGGACAAACACTTTTCTTTCCCGGACTGTCCACTTATGTTCATCTTTTTTTTTACTTTAAATGAACAGAGAGCCAATGTCTGGAAAGCCCAAAAACATACAACAGATTGTATAATAGTGCTTTGCTTGGTTTCTCACTGACAACAACAAAACTATCATTATGTTGTTTCCCGAGAGTACGTGAAGGCACCACATACCGTACCAAATGTCAGCCACCACACAAACTGATGAATGAAGCTAAGTGCAGCTGCTCCAGTACATTACACAACACAAGCACACTTAAGATTGGGCTAAAACATGCAAAAACACCAGTATGGTCATTGAACATGCAACGGTGGAGAGGAAGCAACGATGAATTCATCATTCTGTAGCCTAGGGTGCTCAGCAGCACCAGAGAGCGTTATAAATACAGAGCCAACAGAGGATGCTCTCACACAAATATGTTAAGTACCAAACTCACTTCTGCACATGCTGATGAGAAATTTTAAAACGCATGTTTCCATTTAAAAAAACATATCCTACTGAGCAGTCCAATATCTTCTAATATCGGTTGTAATTACCTGCTAAAATTCCATTATAGGAAAAATAATAGGGTAGTAATTACATTTTCCAATTTATCAGTGGATAATTTATCGTTTTGTGCCCCTACTGTCAAAACATATGAATGTTCCAACATATCAGTTCCTCTGTAGCCTTGAAAATGTGACATTTCGGAGATAGGAGGATTTAAGCATGCTACTATATGTTGAAGCAATCCACACAAATTTTCCTTGGCTAAAAACCAAGGACAGTGTGATCTCACAACCAATTATAATGACATTTCACATATTTTTTTTACAGCCACACACAGCTGATATTTAGGTTGTCACACATCCAAAGCAACACATGCTGTATATTTAACAACCCAGACGGGCTGACATATTATTGACAAACATTTACTGGCACTTAACATCTGTGACAAAAATTGCTGCAGATGAAAGCCTGTGGGAGCAAGATAATTAGCAAGACACAAATCACAAGTTGAAAGGCTGACCTCTCCTTAAAACTTCACAGTATAATAAATCCATTGATCTGACAAACCCAATTTAGTTATTAATGCATATTAAATGATGATTACAAAATAAATTTAAACTTTTTCGGTGTCGTAATTTAGCTTGAACAAGGTCAATCACTGACATGGTTCTCTTTGAAGCTTTAAGTTTGAGTGGCTGCTCATCTGTTAGCACAGGTCAGACTGTCTCTAATCAATAGGCCCATCTCTTCCCTCAAAGAGTGAACTCATTGGAATGCTCCAAAGGCCCACAGGAGGAAGTACACACAGTCCTTGACCATGATATGCTGCTTAAAATGTAAATGAGCCTCTGAATAATGGGACAAGTCAGCAATGAATATGCAGACAACCACAAATTATTTTGCTTATCTTATAAATCATTTTTTGTTTGTTGGCATTTTGGAGGACTCTAGATTGTTGATTCTCAACCAAAACCTGGGACCTTGATTCCCTTAACCTCAAGTTATGGAAAGCCCCATCAAAGACCTTGTTCCCAGTCAGCGCTTTAATTTTCCTTGGGTGGTCCAATCACAAGTGGGAAGCCACAAATGTAGTTGTACAACCATTAGGTTCAGATCATTCAAGCCAGAATCAGTCAGAATTTCCAACGCAGTCAGACGAATATACTGGGCCAGGATCTGGGCCAATCAGGCATCATTTTGTGATGCAAGCAAGAAACCAGTGGTTACAATTAATGATTATTGGCGTTCCATCTGTGGGCGATGCAAGTGGAGCCGTTTTGGAGTGGGGCGTGGTTGCCTCGACTTTGCTATAGGTTGAGAACTGCATTTAAACCTCAAGTATTTTATTTATGCTGGGAATGAAGACAGGCTGGCAAATCCTGTCCAAAACTTTTACTACATTTTTTTCAGACTGACACTTATTGACCACTGTGCAAGAATTTACAAAATGTAAAATGAAACCATCAAAGGAAAGAAGTAACCGTACAGTTTATTTATGCAGAGCTCTGCAGCTGTCCAAAATGTTTGAAATGCTTTACTGATCTTAATGTTGACCTTCTTTAAGTTATGTGTGCACTGTGGGACTATTTTATTGAAGAAAATGTATATATTTATTGGATTCAAACCCAACATTTCAGTATTAAAAGGTGGGTAGATCAAAATAAAAAATACAAGGACAGTTTAAAATATCATCTGCCGTCAACACATCCAATCCTACTCATGGACTACTTTTCTATGGAGGAAAACTGAAGCATCAAAAGTAAAATTTACTTCAAATACAAATTGCAAACATAACTAGACCACTAGTAGTACAAACACCAGGCATAATAGTTCTGTAGGCTATATTGTTTTGTATTCCATTAAAGATGAGCGACTGAGCTATACAACTGTTACTCTCATAACTAATTGTATGACTGTTAAGTGTCTTAGTGTTTTAGTTCTTTCCTCCTTTTTAATCAGATATCATCCAAAGGTTTACCTCAGAGGGAGTCAATTAGAACTGCAATTAATTTTTCAATTAAATTAATCTTACTTATTTCCCAACTTGCTGGACTTTACTTTGAAGTTTGTTTGTTTAGTTGTGGTGCTTCCTTTGGCAGATAAAGTATGCCTGCACGTTACTTTCAGATCAGATCAAAGTGCCTTGGCTTTGTGCAGGTACAAAAGCATAGATAAGCCTTGTAGCAAGCAAAAGTGAGATTTTTTTTTTATTTTTTTGGGCCATGCGGCTGCATATTACTAGTGTCTTGTTATTAAGCGATTGTACTTGCCTTGGCCTTGTTTTTAATAATCAATTTTTAGAACAAAGAGCTGAATATAAAACAAGACGGTGTGTCACTACATACTGAAAAAAGACAAGAATAATATGTTGGGAAAGAGTTGTAAAGACTGCTGAAATATTGCATTGGGCTTTTCTTGAATAAAAGATTGATGATCTCTTTTCGACCTCCAAGAGGGAAAAATAACAAGAACTTAGAGCGGCTTTCTTCATTTGCCTTGGGTAAGATTCTCAGCAGGTCTCTTGCTTTTCACTTCAAACTCCATCTCATAAGCTTTTTATGGGTGGGCAAGTCTTGACTTTTCCCTCTGTCACTTCTGAGTTTCATATATGAAAAGCAATCATGAATACCACTATCAATGCACTTTTCCATTTACTTTGAAAATGTTCACTGAAAACATGAAAAATGTATCACAAGGGTTACTCCTATTAAATTTTAATACCTGACTATCACTGAATAAATGCACCTTTTCTGCCAAATATTACATTGCTTCACCTTATCTCTAAAGCGCCATACCACAGTAAGTGGTGTAATCAGAGGTTAAGTTGCCAACAGTGTTTTTTCCACACAACAGTAAGCTGATCAGAATCCTTATTTGAGTGAAATGGATATAGCCTGAACACTTAAAGTCTGTGTAAAGCAATGATAAATATGTGTTCTGAGTTTGTCGCACCACAGAAAACCATGTAATTATCCACCCAGCCAAATTTGAATGATTAAAAAAGTCGCCACGTATATAAAATTATGTTTCAAAAGCATGGAAGAATAAGCATAACTCTTCTCTGAAACGCTGGGGGCGTGTCTGCTGAAGGCACTGAAAGCACGGCCTAACTGATGAACAACGCTCATACCAAACTCCCATATAAAAATGCACAATTTAAAATCAGCCTTGTTTGTAGGTGTAAGACAGGCAACACGGATGATATTCTAAAAATAAAGTAATGTTAGGAGCCACTGTTTAATTCCACACATATTTTGTTTAAATGTGGTAAATGTGGACTTATCTCAGTAAAAATGTCACTTGTTTGATCCATCACCAATCATCTTTATGTTAAATTGTCACTTTTTTCAATGGAGTTCAGTGCACTTAACGTTAACTCACTTCTCTGCTGAAACGTCCTTGGCAGCTTTATTGTTGCCATCAACCTTGGAGCAATTGCCTCTCACACTGTGCTTTTTGGTGAAGTGCTGCCTGACCTCCCCAGCCGCACAGCCAGTGCTAAAGCCGAGGCCGCAGGCGGCCTGCCGGCGCCGTATCCGTTGACTCTACCCGTCCTCCCAGACTAACAGCCGGTGCTGAGGCCGAAGCCGCTGGCAGCTCCACCCATCAACGGATGCTTCCACTGGGTTTAAAATAAATCCTTGAGCGCTAACGTTGACCGAAAATGGCCCCATTCAGCGGTAATAGCAGAGTATCCAAAATGAATCCCAGTTGTCTCTGATGAAAGTTTGTAAAACTACCCGGTGTAAAAATAGTAACTATGAGTATGTGAACTCTAGTGTTTATATATTGGGGTAGGTGTCATGCTAGTAACCCCTTTACATCGAACCACCATTTCAGGCCCGCCCCAAAAAATCCTGAACATAGTAATGGTGAAAAACAGTTTAACGCTCTAACTCCACAGTTCAGTACTAAATTGTTCACTCTTTTCACATTTTCAACAATTATTTTCTAACATGTATAATGTGTTTAGAAAGAAATCTATGATTCTCCTTCAAACAAACTTAAATGAAAACGTGTCATTATCTAATAACATATAAAAAGGATCAAATACTCTACTTTTGTCTGCATTCACTGTTTCAGCCATAATCAGTGGTCCGTACACCAAAAATAATACTGAGTGTTAATCACATGAGAGAAAAAAAACATAATTACATGTTCAATACCCAATAACTAACCTGCCTAACAAACATGTTTGCAGGTGCAAGAGGTTTAAATGACTCCTCTAATTTGTAGGTTCAGAATTCAGATTGATTCAGAATGGGAAATATCACCATATTCTCTACTTTATGCATAAAACATTTGCCTAGTAGTCTTGACTGTGTTCCGTTCAAGAAATACAAGACAGAAAAGGATTAACCATTCCGTGCGAGTTCTCTAACTATGCCCTGTTCACATGAGGTGAGTTAGCACAGAAGACTACACAACAAAGCAAGGAACAGGGAGAAAAACAAGCTAATCAACATGCAGAGAAAGGAAGCAGAGTGAGTCCGAGTCAAGCTGCCATGCCGCCAGATAAAGATCTGTCTGACACGTAGCCTTTTAAATAATCCACTTGTAAGTACACCATTTAGAAACATTAACATCCAGCTTGGAAAAGGTGATTTTCTGATGGGGTGGGGGTTTTGGGGGTGCAGGGAGGTTTAGAAAGATGGATGATAGTGTGGACAGACACCATGCGGAGACCTCTGAGACATACAGACTTTAGATGTCACTCATTAAAACCCAAAGCAACTGCTGCTGATCCTCTAGAGAGACCCCGTGGCTCCATAGAGAGACGAGATGTGAGCAACCTCACTGCCTTTATGTAGATCTTACGTAACAATGGTGAGACAGGACTGGGAATTTTCTAATGGGGCGGACTGTAACACTAGAAGCAGGTGATGTTGGCTAAAACATTCTCTGTCAGTTTGCATTTTAAACGCTTCACAAAGTTAGTCAAATCCGGTTTGTGCAACCCTTGTTTGCAGTCTGACTTTCCCTCCCCCCCCACGGTTCTGCAAGGCCCTGCAATTCTGATGAGAAAAGGCTAAACACAACCACAGGAAAGGACATGCTTGATGTGAAAACAAACTGGTTGCTCCGTCATTACTATCACTTACTCTCCGTCAGTTAGTAATCCTTGTTGACTTATTATGAGACTGATGCCTGTTTGCGTGCGAAGCATAAGACCATTTCTGTGTAATGCAGAAGAACCGGCGTGGGAATCAGACAGGAGTTTGTCTGACTGACTAAAAAAAAATCTTAGCTCTTCAGAGAGGCTCAGTGAAGTTGTTTGCCACGTTAATTGCTTTGTGACAATTGAAGGCTTGGATAAATCTGCGCCATTTCAAGTGACTCCAGCTTTTTCAAACATTTTCAATTTACTCTGTAAATTAATTATCTCAAATATTGTACACAATATTACCTAGCTGAAAGTAGGAATTCAGACCTGCTTGGAGGATTCAAAGCTCAGAGAACAGATATAAAGCTTATTAGGGAGGAAGACACAAAGCAATCAATGGCCTTTCTTAAGACTTAACTATCCAAAAGGGCTTAGCCACACTTTTTCATACTATTTTAGAGAGAAGAGTTTTCTTTTCAGATTCGAGATAAAAATGAACAATTTTCAGGAGGCAATTTCTATTTTTCTGGTAGAGTACAGCAGTTCCTACGTCAAGTCAAGGATAAGGTTCATATCTATATATAGGCCTTGACAAAGAAAGATAAAGGTGGAAAAACTGCTTGTACTTGTGCTTGACATATTAAGAACAATGGGCTACTTCTTCCACTCCGCAACTTCGCCACCATACATTTAGTTCTTTCTTCCTTTTTCTAAAGTTGAATTGAAGATACACAGATTGTGAGCAGTGAAGTGGAGAGCTGTGAGTATACATGTGAGTTTCGTGTTCGTGCACGCAGCGGCGGCGGGGGCTCATACCTATGTTAGAGAAGCGAGCCTAACCGTTCAGCGCATCCTGAGCTATAAATCAGTGCCTTGGTCAACCTGGCCAAGAGCATTTTCAAACCCATTTGCGGAAGATAATGCCAGCTATTCCTCTCAGCCCAAGGGAAAGGAGAGCCGGCCTCATGAATCATTACCCTTTTAGGAGGAGCTGCAGCATGGATCTCACCTTCCTGTGTCCATAGGGTCTTCTTGACTCTTCCTGGTAGGCAGAAACAAAAGGTGGCTGCGAAGGAAAACATCTGAACTGCGACTAAGGATTGTCAAAAATCAGATTAAGAATCATAACGACTCAATGCTGACAACACCCAGGTTGAGAAGATGAAGCTGACAGTACCACCTCTACAGTAAACTGGAATAAAATATTGCCAAACACCTAAAGAATAAGTACTTTATTTACAAGCTCACAGGAACTCCATATGGGGTTTGCTTCAGTTCACTAAATGACATAATTGAATAGCCTGTGTGTGTATTACTGCTGGGGAATCAGGCAATTTTAATTTTGTTTTAGCTTTTAATTACAATTTGCTTGAAAACCTTAATCTGGACAATAGGAATTTATAAGAAAAGAAATTAACTAAACAAATTAAAGCCATATGCAATACAATAGACAAAGAATGGACGCAGACAGGTCCAAGACTGAGAATAGAGTGAGTCCAAATGAGCCTGACACTGAGTCAAGACCAAGGCCAACAAAAACAGAACTATTCCAAGATTTAACCAGCACTTTTTAGTTGTTTTCATACATGTTATTCAAATATCATATAACTGCTCAGGACCATATAATAGTTTTAAACACTGAGGATTAGGAAATCATCAGTGGTGTAGTTACTCAAGTACTGTAGTGGGTATTGAAATAGAGCTGAAATAATAATTATTCAATGAATCGATTAGTCGTTCAAGAGAAAAATAATCAACAACAATTTTGATAATGCCCTGCTATGTGTAACTAAGGAGGCCTGTTCCATAATAGGTAGACTTGAGTGATTATGCTGAGGGGAAAATAAATTGGCCAGGCCAATATATCAGCCAATATTTAGCTTACTGAAGATAAATTGGATCAGTGTATATTTTGGCCAGTGACTAACAGGAAATTGTGAAATAAAAATACCAAAAAATATGTGTGAGATCATTTATAAACAGTGTCCCCGTTAGATAGTTTGTCCCCCAGACAGAACTGCCAATTTTTAAACTAAAATGTCCTGCTCAGTATATCCTTATCACAATGTATTATAAATACAATTAAAAGTGATCCTTATCAAAAATGCTTGTTTATAATCATGTTTTATGTGAAAGAAAAGAATAATGACCAGTATATCCTTATATATATCCTCCTTTCTGAGACTGTAAGACCTTTTTGCCAAAAAATGTCTGTATATAGTCTACTACGATGTTATATAAGCTTCCTTTTATAGCATAATTGAAACCCGGTCACATCTCACTATGCCATGGTCAGAAGAAATTAAATGTTTGATTTTTACAAAGTCACTAAATTTACAAAATAATTTGTGCATGTCTATACACAGGTTTTCCTAAGGTGTTCAGTGACAAGATTAAACATCTCAGCATTTCTGGCTCATTTATTCTGGGTTGATCTTTGGGGAATTTTAAAATGCTTGCTTTGGACACACAGCTTTCTCCATTCAGGGGTTCAATATGTGGAGCTGTAATCATTTTAAATACGAGTTTCTGAACAGACATGAATTCATGGATGATCAGATGTTGACCCTTTGGATTTAATGTCCTTTAATGGTATTTATTTTATTTTATTTATTTTTCTGTCTTGTATAATTGCATGTGTATTTTGTACGGCACTGTATACACACACACACACACACACACACACACACACACACATATATATATAGGCCTATATATTAGTGAATGTTTATGTATCTATTTATTATTTATAATATTTACATGAAGTATATACTACATTGATGGATGCGATGCAAATGATCATGGCATAAACAGGATTATCAACTTAGTAGTAGGTGTGTGTTAAACAGTTTTAAGGCGCTTCACATTGGGTGGTTCTTCGCCTCCACGTTGTGCCTTAAAACCTTTTAATGCACACTTACTTGTTGATTATCCCTTACTTATTACTAGGGCTGTCGCAGTAACCGCAATATTGCAATACCGTGCTATAGACAAGCCAACTGCCGTGGATGGCAAGCATTTCATGAGGCTAGGCCCTTCTGGTTTTACACTTCAATGCATGTGTATTGAATGTGGCTCCCCTGGTCCGGTCCATCTCTGGCGGCTCCCATTGTCCAGTCCAGCGGATCCTGCCTGCCATATACAGCGTCTTATGTGCAAGTTCTCGCTTGTGGGACTCCACGGAGCCTCCCACAGCCAGCATGCAGGCTAACAAGCTAATCTGACACCCAGCCCTCATAACAGAGCCAGGCTCAGGGTGAGCTGACCAGGGGTCCATGCTGCTGTTGCCTAGTAGTGAAAAACACATCTGGATGAATATTTTGTCTCAATTATATGTTTCAACTCTCCTGGGTCAGCGCGCGGCTGAGCAGGCTGCCGTTTAACCTGCGAGGTAAAGTAGTTTTCCACCAATCATATTAAAGGCGCGTCCAGCCAGACTCTGTTCATAAATCCCAAGTTTACGAGGACATAGGCCAACGTTGTTTCCTGCCACAACACGATTTAAAGTGTTTTCCATGTTGATCAGGTACTGCTGCTCCACTCGGCTGACACATAATCAGACTAGCGTACCTTGATTTTCACCCAAAAAAAAAAAAAAAAGGCACTAATACCAAATATGACCGCATACCGTGCTGTTGAGCCACCCTAAATCACCGCAGGGTAAATTCCTTCACTCTGACAGCCCTATTTATTACAGATAGAACTAAATTGGTTCCCCTCCTTCCACCACCCAAACCACTCTGTAACCTCATGCTGTGATGTTCCATTACTTCCTGACTACAGTTAGGAAAATTCTACATGATTTCAGCTCTGCACTACAGTGTGTAACCTTGAAACGTACTTATTGTGAGTCTGATGAATGCTGGTAATGTGAAACTATGTATTGGGTCATTTATATCATCTTAGCCCATATTTATATATAAACAGGATACAGGAAACAACTTATCATTTCAGTCACTGCATGGACATTCCATTAAAAGCAAGTTCACAAGTACCAGTGCTTATTCCTTCCCTGTTACTTCATCTTCTTGTACCAAGATAAGAGAGTGGAACAGCAAAACCGATGGAAAGTATTAGGAATTTCAGCCTTATCTCTTGGCAATTTTCTCACTTAAAAATAATGTGTGATTAATTTATGTTATGGGACACCAGGTTTGCTTATATAACAAGCATTGGAGAATAGTTCAAATGTCTGATTTTGATCAAAATATAAGCAGTAGAAGAGAAAAAACCCTCAAATTTCCACTATGTAATATCTCATCACTTGCCAACACCACAAACCTTTAAAATACAGTTCGTGTTTTCAGTCAGCCTGACCATGTGAAATGATT
Source organism: Thunnus thynnus (assembly GCF_963924715.1). Taxonomy (NCBI): domain Eukaryota; kingdom Metazoa; phylum Chordata; class Actinopteri; order Scombriformes; family Scombridae; genus Thunnus; species Thunnus thynnus. Next base: position 22,362,604 of record NC_089528.1, read on the forward strand.
TTCACACGTTTCAGCATTTGACAAACACAAGCTAAAGCCCTGAGAGTAAATTATTTACAGTAAGTAGACTTAAGTCTTCAATTTTTTTTTTGTAAAATTAGGCCTGGCTGTGAGAACAGCACCCTCTTAAGCCTTTCTCAGCCCTTAATTCAGTCACTGAATTATTGCATTACATGGCTTTATTAGAGTCACTTGTCTTCACTTGTGTCATACTTTCGGGTTTAATCAAATCACAGCATCTTGAAAAACATCTCCAACACTGTAAAGGCTTTCTAGACAGTCTATGCTTCTAGCAAAGGCCATCAGCCAAGACTGCAGTTGGACAGCAGGGGAAATACTGCAATGAAGCATCATCTGTGCAGCCTTTATGTAAGCTTAGTCATACTATTAAATAAAAGTGATGTACATGACAGGAATCAGCAAAAATCCTGTTCATTTCCAAGTGTGCCATCTTTATTTACTGTTCTTATTTATTCATTGCTTGACCATGAGCTGCAGTGTGACATGATGACATGTTGTCAACGCTAATGGTCTCTGATGGCATCAAGGTTCTGTCAGGAGGACACAGTAGGTGCTCAGAGCCAAGGCCCTTGGTAGCCCTCCACGGACGAAGAGCTGTCATCTCCGTCCCTCACTGCCAAAGAGCCCCGCCCCCACTCCCTAAAATCCTATCCATCTGCCGTACCAGCGGGGCAGACGGAGTGCAAGGCATGCACTTTTCTGCCATTCACTGTTGTACTTTAGCACTTCCAGCTAGTGCCAATGAGGGATCCTGTGTCAGAGGTTTCACTTGCGACAATCAACACACCGCCAGTTACTGTAATTTTTTTTTTTTTTCTGTATGCAAAAATAAAATTGTTGTAAGACTGTCTTGATGCAAGTGTGATAAAATCTGCCTTCAGTTAGGGGTTTCAACTGTCAGTCAGAAAGTAGCTTAACTGCTTCCATAAGCTAAAAGCAACCTGACAAAGTGCCTTAATACTGATTTCTAATTCTTTTTCCTGACAGTCAGCATGATTTTTGCACTTCAAAGTGCACACAATCTCATACTCCAACTGTCCGTGTGCTTGTATAACCATATTCTCGCCAAAACTGGTAATGGCTTGGACAGATACTCCCTTGAGGAATGGAGCTTTTAGAGGAAAAAAAAAAAACACCTGCAAAAGCTATGGTGTGCTGACATCTTTCCAGTGTAAGAGAGCATGTTAAATCACATCATGATTCCCTTCTCTAACAACATAAAGAACAGCTTTATGACTGTCAAATTCCAAATGTTTGTATCTCATCAATATTTATGCATAATTATAACTGTCAATTGTGAATAATAAAGTAAATGCATGACAAGAAGGACATGTTTCACATCAAAGGAGAGATCTGCTATCTTGCGCGGCTAAACTTTTTATGAAAACTGAAAATCCAGGCCAACCTCAGTGTGGAAACTGGCTCATTGTTCATTGCAGTCAATATTTAATCTACATAACCAATCAAATGTCTTCCTGCATTTTTGAAGCATGGAGTATGTGACATTTAAGTCCAGCTTGACAAGACAGCTGACTGTTTGACCTTCATGTAATGTTCTGCATCAATTCAGATACAGCCTGTGTGTTTGTGCGTGTGAGGGTCTGTGTGTGTGTTCTAATTAGAGGGGAACCTGAAAAGGATTGGTTGACAGTGACAAGCAAAACCAATGACACCAGCCAGTGAGCCGTTGCTCCATTTGTCCCCATTCAGCGTTTGTCTGAAATGAAAGAGTGCATCATCTGTACACTTCTGCTGACTGGGCAAATGTGCTGCCAATGCACTGAGGTCTTACACGCATGTTGCATGTCTCCCTGGTACATTTACCAATACATAAGATATGGCAAATAAAGAGGACACAAGGCTATTTAGGCTCTAATGATTCATACAGTTCACAGTCGGATTTCATGCATTACAGTGGCATCAGGATTTTATATATTTTCAGCACTGGAAAAATAAGGACTGCCTGAGAATGAGTCTCATATTTCCATTATAAGTTTACTTTAACACTCAATGTTATGAAAGTTTAAAAGTATATTATTCGAGAGCTCAAAATGTAACAGAGTTTTGCCCCATCACAAGAGGTTTCTCTTTGGGATAACAAAAAAACCAAAAGTGGTATTTTACAATACAACAAAAACAGCCACATGTGATGTCAAAAATAGGAGACATCACTTCAGCTGAACAACCACACCACTGTACTGTTCAGATACTGAGTAAATTGCAAAGTCAATTGTTTGATTCATCACACGTAGTAGATCAAGCACACTGCATTTGGTGATACTAAATGGCACAATGTGTTGTTAAACTTCAAGAACGCACATCATCATCAATCTACATGGACCATCAGTACCATTTATTGATGTCCTCGTCGCCGAGGTCAGCAGCAAGGAGAGGGAGCGCGACTGCTGCTCTCGTGAATGCGCACAGGTCTTTGCCACTGCTGTCAGATTTTATGATTGTTCAGTTTTTTCAACTTGCCTCCATAGATTGCTGTGTGACCATAGCAACCACAAAAACCACAGCCAGGAAAATAATACAAGAGCTGATTTTACTGGTATTTGAGTTTCCTGAATGAAATACCATATAATTATTCACCAGCAGAGAACTGACAGATCAAAGAAGAGAAATGTTATTGGAGCAACATCGGCTTCAAAGTCTGATTATTCAGTCTGGTACAAAAACAACATTTATGGTACCAGTTAACAAAACTTGTTATATTAATCATGTCATATTGTTAACCATTTCTTCTATTTTAAGCTACAACTTGCTCTACTTAGTAGCGAGATGAGATTATACCTGGTGGAAAGCAGAAGCCTGTTTGTACAATGTTTGGTAATCCATAGATGATAATTGTCAGGATAAGTGGAAATTTTGATACTAGTGGAGAAATCAGGGATTGACAATTAGGAGTCATCCTCTTAGTAATATGGATATTTCTGACAAATTTCATGGAAATCCATCCAATAGTTGTTGAGACATTTGATTAAAAAACTAAAATGTGAACCTCATGGTGGCACTGAAAGGAGAAGTCAAGGGATCACCAAAGACAGGAGAATTCATGCTCTGGGCAGTGTGAATGTCTAGATATCACCAAAGTCATCAGGGACTCATCCTTGGGGCAACATACATATGTCATAGCAATTTAGCCAACAATTGTTGAGATATTTCACTAAAAGCCACAAATGTGAACCTGCTGGTGGCACCAGAGTAAAGCTCAGGGGATCACCAACATCAAATATAAAAGAGATATTTCAATTTGGACTAACATTGCCACCCCTGGAAAAAAAAAAATCCCACACTACCAGCAGGCAACTTATGAGTAAGCACCTTACTCATCAAGAACACACAAACCTGTAATTACTCTGTTTGGACAAAAACAATAATTTAATTTCACATGGCTGGGCTAGAGTGCCAATGATATTAAAACCGTAAAACTGTTTGCTAAACACTCTGTGTTGTGATTGCTGTGCACTTTTAAATTATACATTCAAGTGCAGGATAAAATGCATTTTTTAAATTGCAGATTGGATCAGCAATCTGCTAATAACACCCTGGAAAAATTGGTACATTAATCTGCAATATCTGACAATAATAGTATAAACAATACCTCAAAAAACTGATGTATTGTCATCACAAAATGTCAATAAATTGATTCGGTGTATCCTATCATCATCTGAAACATTTACAACTGCATTATACATGCAATAAAATGCTTCATATAGGCCTAATAACTCATATATCAACAGAAAGAAGAAAAATACAGATATGCAGGTACCCTAATATGTGGTACTATGATAAATAATAAAACAATAAATAACAACACCTGAAATAATCCACGTTTCTGTGTTTGCTGGTTAAAAGTTTTAATTAAATGGCCTGTGTGTTGAGAATGCAAAGCCATCTGGGCCATCTGAGATCACAGGGATGGCAGATGGATAGCAACAGTTTCTACATCTCGCTGCAGACTTGGCCATGCATACCAATGGGTGGCTAACTGCACATTGTGTGTATGATATTTGGTGTCTGGAGATTCCATTCCTAACATCAGAAAATCTATTCTATGACAAAAAGATCAGTGATATTTTTTGAGTTGTTGGCAAGTAATAAACTGTGGATTTTATCTGATTCTTATCTTTGATTTTTAATTGTCTAAATGATCATTCGCATGTAAAATCAAGTTCAGTTGAGCAAGAATGAAATTAATGTGGAAAAACTGCAAAAAGGACCTGTGGCTCTTCACTGTGTCAGTTCACTTATGGTATATACTGTAATGGAGATTGGTAAAGAAAAAAATCTAAATGTAGATTTAGACCATCATCTAACCTTTGTTAAAACCAAATTAAATTTACATATGACACCCATAGTGACTGTAACTCAACACATCATGTTTTTGCATGTCACAATAAAAGCTATAATCAATAATTTGCTGGGTGACTTATACTGTAAAGCAGATGCAGCACGTGTTTGGTTTTAGTCATTAACAGTTGCTTTAACATGTGTGAAATGTGCTATATAAACAAAGTTCTGCTTGCCTTATAAAGAATACTAACATCATAAATGGCCAATCATCTAATTCCACCATCCTTTGCTCGTTAGCGCTCGCTGTCTGAAGAAGTCTGCTCCTCTTGCTCTCTTCAGAAGCACTCTGTAATAAGTTGTGTTTTTTTAAGGCCTAGGTGGTAAAAGCATAATTAAGGATGCTTGGTCCATTCACGTAATAGCTACTTTCTAACATATGTTGATACAGAACAAGTGCACAAATGTCACAAGGTCTCGAAGCAGCAAATTGCCTAAGCCAATTTTCAGACTTAAGACTACAGTTCTGATTCACACATAATGGCTTGACAAAAAGCTCTACCATTTAAAGAGAAGGCAGCATAATTTAAACCAGATGGATCCCCTATATCTAGGAGGTCCGTCTATTTAATGAGAAACAGAGAAAAGTGATTAACCGAACATTTGACCTTTCAATGTCATCCATATTCACTACTTCACTCAGCAACACTAACATCGTCTTAAGTAAAAACAACAAATCACACAGGGAAAAGATAAAAATAGGCCTCTCATTGTAGCACGGGTCATTTTTAGGCCGTGTGTCTGTTTCCACTTTCCCCATTGCAGGGGTGCCCTGTAAAACATCGGTGTAAATGGTTTATAATGCCACCAGTGGACTCTGAAATGGGAGACCTGGTTTCAATCAGCAGTCAAATTGCTCCTACATTACCCTCGCAGACAGAGTAGTAAATCATTCTTTGCCTCTATGCTGCTGACGTTAAGGAACAAGCATTGTTAAAAATCCACCATGCGTGCTACTAAGAGCACCCTGTCCTTATGTGGGGATGGGATGCTAAACAGGACAATAGCAGTTGCTCGCGGCATCCTCATAGATTCAAGAGACATATCCTGATGTCTAAGCAGGAAATAAGCACACTTCATATGTGTATCTGAACAGAGTATCTGAATCTGCTGCTTAAAACCAAGAGTAACTGACCTAATTTGTAGCCTTGAATGTAAACTTTAGCTTATAGCCTGGCTCCTATAACCCCCCCCCCCCCCCCCCCCATGCCAAAGAGCCCCATCACAACCAGTCTGAACCAGTTTGTCTGGTTAAAAAGAGTTCTTAGTTTCTCTGTGCCAACGCCCTGACAGTGGGCCAGTGAGGCATCTCGGAGTAGTTAAAATCCCCTATAAACCCGAGAAACGCTGATCCCGCCCACCACAGACCAACACACTATGGGCAAAACCTCTCATTAGAGCTCCAGGGCCCTGAAATTACCAAGATTTTACCCATATGGAAAGCATGAGAGAGCGTCAGCTGGGAGAGGGTTGTGCCTGGTGGTTTTTCAGCATGTGGCCACAGAGGAGCTTGAGCTCTATAACAGTGCCATTCAATCCGGCCACTGCCAGGGAGCACCGGCATAGGAGGAAGTTGAGGCAGATGCTCTGGCTACTAGCCCCAGACCAGGCCTGCTAGGAAATACCCTTCACAACTAGATACAAATGCTCACACAGTCCAGCGATGTATTCAGGTCAACAAACACAACAGATACAGCATGAAAAAGCCAGTATTTCAATTTGTAGTCAGAATTTGTGATTCAAATTTAAACAAAAGCACAGTGCTACCAGGTTAAAACCTGCTATAACTCCCCAGTTGTTAGGTCTTAAGATACAAGGACTAATACCACACAACAACTAAATCCAAAGTGTGAATGTTTTATTATACTGTTAAATGTTTATTCACATCAGTAATTACTATTAGTATTAGCAATACCGTACAATTTGTCCAAATATTTGGACAGTACACAATAACAGCATTATGAGCACTAACACAACATTACGAATGATAAATATTAATTATATATATACACTATATCCTATGCAGGGGTACAGTGGCCATATTGAAATACATCCCCAGTTAACAGTAATGTTATGGATCGTATGTAGGAACAAAGTAATTCACTCAGTGACCATCTCCCCAATTACATTTCAACAAATCAAATCACACTGTGTGCTGTGTGTGAATGCATGCATGTGCTGTGTGTATCTAGGTAATCCATTCTCCCTCAGGTTGTGGCATGTTGATACATACTGGGCAGCAAGGGGCTGCAACTGACGATTATTTTCATTATCGATTAACCTGTCAATTATTTTCTTGATTGATAGATTAGTTGTTTGGTCCATAAAATGTCAGAAAATGGTGAAAAGTGTTGATCGCTGTTTTCGAAAGCCCAAGATGATGTCCTTGAATGTCTTATTTTGCCCTGACCATCACCCAAAGATATTCAGTTTACTGTCATAAAAGACTAAAGAAACCAGAAAATATTCACATTTGAGAAGCTGGAATCAGAGAATTTTGATTTTTTTCCTTACAAAATGACTCAAACCGATTAATTAATCATCAAATTAGTTGGAGATTAATTAATAGTTGGTAACCAATCGATTAATCGACTAATTGTTGCAGCTCTAAAGATATGGGCTGTCTCCTCCTAGGAGTGTTTTTCATTTTGAGAGGTCATTAAGCTCCTTGAAATCTGACATTTTAGAGTTGAACTTGTTAAAGTAACTGTTCTTTATTTAATGATCCTTATTTATTGAATGTTTTACACTGTAGGAGGAAGTGCATCTTTGTCTCAACCTATACTCATACTCATATTACATACCCAACCCATATTCTGTTTTCTTTTGGTTGTCATGATTTTTTGTGTCGTCCTTTTTCAATTGCCAGTTTATGGTCACTGAGCCTGTACTTGTTTGGTCTGTCTCTGCTTTCTATCTCTGACAGGAGCGAAATATTCTGCCAATTCATAATCTCTTTTTAGGGCCAGATAACATTTTAATCTACTTTGGCCTTTAGTTTCTTCTTTCCAGTGTTCCAGATAGCTTTCTTTACATTGCATTATAATTTGGTTTACTCTCACTGGTGTTTTTGAAAGTAGTGTTTGTATGAGACTGGTCAGAGTGTGTCTGAGAGGTGGCAGTTAGTCTAGCACCAATTGACATAGGGGACTCTTTTCTGGGCTTAGCTCTTGGCTTTGGAGGGCTTTGGAATGGAGGGCGTCTAGTAGGGGTGGGGGATAAAATCCATTCTTACATGCATCGTGATGCGGACATAGATGATTCTGCATTGATTCACAAGTGTTAATTAATGACTTGATGTTGACAGAACGAAAAAGGCGGAACTCAACTGCAAGGGCAGTGCAGCACCCGGACCGTCTACAGTGCGTACACACTACAGTTATCTTGCAGTTCTTCTTCAAAAAAGGCAGCAGTTGGAAGCTTTTTTTGATTTAATGACTAAATAATTACCTTTGTGAGACAAACATGAAGTACATTGTGAACTTTCTACACCGTCACTCAGAGTCTATTATTAGCGGAGTGGAGCAGCTATCAGTAGTAACAAACGAGACTGGCTGACCAACACACACTGCAGCATTAAACAACTTAAACCAACTCTGAGATGAAGAAAATAACTCAGTCTGTTTCACCTCAACAACCCTGCACCCGCTCAGCGTCTTGGACAACGATGGCTTTCCCTGGAGCTAACGGTGCAGCAGAGAGGCTGCTCTCCACTGCTGGAGACATGACCTTAATAACAACACAGCGGAGCACTCCGCCTCCCCCTCATTTTATTATTCTCATACAGGCAGGAGACTGCTTTCAAATTAATTCATTCAAATGCAGTTAACTTTTTAAAATAAAAAGGCTGCAGCCAATTTATCTTATCTGCCGCTTATGTCTCATATTGTATTTCAGTGGACCAAGGACACCAGTGAAGGGTTTGGCACACAGAATACTGGAGCAAGAGTAAATAGGGGCCCCTTTGCTATTCATTCAATTGAGAATTTATTCTACATCGAATCGGACACCAAAGAATCGGAATGGCATTGAATCGTGAGATTCCCAAAGATTCCTACCCCTAGTGTCTAAGTGGCTGGATTTAAGGTGATTAAAAAATTTGAGTACTCTCTTTTGAATGTTAATTATCAGTGAATATCTGCCTAATTTTGCTCTACATGCATTTGTTGGTGTTTTTCTGCATGTAAAGATTCTGTTGGATGTTTGCGCCCGCAGGTATAGCTATGATGACTGAGTGGACCCCATAGTTCACTACCATATAGCGCAATGGGCAGGATGACACTATCAGATCTTTTAAATCAGATTTTAATTGGAATTTGGAAATTATAAATATATATACATTTTCTTGTAATACTCTTAATTTTCTTTTATTTATCTCTAATCATGATCAGTTGAGAAAAAAAAATTCTCCACTAATTCAATCTCTTCAATTATTCAGGTTGATATATTTGTACTGCATTTTGAATGGTCATGACTGGGCTTTAAATCTCACTGTATCTTCTGTTAAAATAACCCTAAAATCATACTTCAAAGGTGAGGTGGCTACACTGTCAGTTAGCTGAGGTTTCTTGGTTGTTTTCATCCTTTCTCAGCCTTGCTTGCCAACATGTATGCACAGCCAGTGACATCACCAGCTAAGCGCCTAGACCAATTTCTTTCACAGACACCCTTTCCCAATTGAAAGGCTCGATGAACTGTTGACTCTTCTGGCAAGGAACAAAAGAAGAAAGCGATGTAGTGATCCATTGTGGGCCAACCTGTAATCCCCCAGGAGTCATGGGGATTTAGCCAAATAAGTCCAATGTCTTCTCTTGAATCATTTTTGTCTTGAAGTAGGGCTAATGACAAGCAGGAATGTGTCACTATTCAGCAAATAAACACCAGTGTTTCAATCAAAGATGCAAATATAAACAGAATTTACAGAAAACATTAAAAAGGTAAAAGATTTACGGAATAATGACTTTCACAGCCCATAAAAAGAGACAATAAACAGGAAAATAAGCCAGGATAAACACAGTAAGCTTCCTTAAAATGACTCACCAACATGACTGAAGAAAACCTTAATGCTTCAGCAACATGGCAGCAAACAGCACTGTCAACACAGGTTTAAATGATGAAATATTCATCCACCAGATAACAACAGGTAACTCTGTATAGGTCCAAACTGTACCAGATACCCGAGAGGCAGCCTGAAAAAAAGCCATAATGTTTTACAGTAGACTGCCTATAGGACAGTTTAATATCAAATTACCCTAAATCTAGAATAGAAATACACCATGTCACTTTCTTTTCAGTTGGCAGGAGCTGAAGGTTAGAAACCCAAACATGCAGTGGGGCCTAGGATTCAGTTGCAGAAAGCCTCTGATGCAATTCCAAGAAACTATCCCACCCTCTATCATCCTGTTACAGTTTGGCTCATAGTTATGTCTCTTCATTGTGTCTGTGACAGCTATAATCGGATTCATGTATTGATAAAGGATGGCCATGAGGCTACTTCAGCATGTCACTCACCCTGCAAAATTGCTTCCAATCCTTTCTTTAAATAAATCAAACAGGGCTGCAGGCTTGATGCAATGCTGAAAATCTTTCTGTATATCCACCCAATGAAAAACACTCCCCCTATTTCAGATCTGTTCAAGACCTGAAGAGAGCTTTGGGCTATTATCTAAAGTGGCGCACCTGGAAAAGCTTGTCACAAAAATAGATTTTACAATTGAATACTCTAATGGATGGATGATTGTTGAAATTTATGCTTTTGCCTCAGCTGCAAGGAGCAAAATCATGACATCAAAACCTGTCTCCACAGCCAGTGCTGCAGCAATAGTGATTTTTAAGGGCAGATGAATGACACCTTAATGTCAGGAGCTTTTGCAAAAGATAGGCATACAAGAACTCAAATACCTGTCTCTGGTAGTGATAAATAAAGAAAGAGCAAAAATTTTATATGCCGGGGCGCTCAGGAGCACGCACTCACGCACTCATGCGCGTTCACATGAAGTGAAAAGCCAGGTTTAAGGAGAGCAACTGCACCCTATGGATGGGAAATCTTTTTTTTTTAATATAATGGGACACAAAAAATGAGAGCAAACCATTACATTGCAATTAGACAAAAAAAAAACAGGATGACGACTAGCTCACGCCCCACTGACCACTACTGCTCCTATTTATTATTTTATTAGTGAGTCTCGACATATTTTCTGCTTGACTGAAGCTTTCATCCCTGCAAAGACTACATCTACGTCAATTTGCTCACTGAAAAGTGCCTGAGCTCAGTTTATTGCCAACTCTGCGCAGGTTTGTACATCGAAAATCACTCATGAAATAAGTGATTGAGACGAATAATCCGCCTCTTCTTTCCCCATTCACCTTAATATCTGAAGGGTCATTATATATAAAAAACTGACGACCGAGTATTTCTATGAGACTCTTTAAAAGCAAATTATTATCCCTCCTCATTTGGCACTGAATTCAAAGTTGTTAGCTATACGTTGAGAGTTAGCATAAATAAAAACAGCAACAAACTGTATGCGTGGCTGTCTGTCTGCCGTTAGCCCGTTTTTGTCAGACGGCGCTGACTTCCAATATTTTACCGTTAACGTTAAACCTCTAAAAGCATTTTCTAAGTAATTACAGCCTCTGCAGCACGTTTAACAAACAGATAAATGAATGCCGTTACTAACATTTCAGCAAGTTGGCTAACGGCAACGTTGAAAGCTGCGTCTCAAGTTCAATGGGGGACATTCAAAAAAGATAACGGTGCACTTACTGAATCTCCTCTTTGTCACCGCCGTTGGCATTTCTCTCCTTCTCTGAACCACTACGTTTAGTCCCGTCTTCAGTTTGTAGCAAGCCCGAAAATCCACTTCAGTAATTCACAGCCAAAACGGAAGAGTTAGAAGCCCAGAGAGTAAAACGAGAGGGGAGAAAGATAGCAGTCCACTGCCAGAGGAACACGAGGTCCTATCCCGGCCGACCCCGGTCGTGGATACTGGATCTATTCGTGGCAGCTCCCCCGTATCTCACTAGCCGTCAGCTCCGCTCAAGTGTTCAGTGTCGCTGCCCGCATGCGAGAGAAGGCGAGAAGAAATGTTATTTTCTTCTTTCACAAGTAGTAAATGTCTTCTCTTGCAAGTTAATTCTTTAAGCACGAGTCTGTACACAGTCCACCCTCCAGAAGGAGCTGTGGAAGGTAGGGAGTTGTTACGTCTTTCCCTTCACAGTCACGCTTCTCTCTGCCTCTGTGGAGAAAACACATACAGGTCGGTCAGCAGGATTTTCGGATTCACTCGGCTACACTCGCTGCTGTGTCCATTCATTCCTGCCCCTCAAGTCCTGCAACCTCTGAAAACATGCAATAGATGCAATGGGATCTGATAGCTGTCATTTTTTGAACCAGTGTTTGCAATGATTTCTGCTCAAGGAAAGATCTACCTAAGGGGATTTTTAAAATTAAATTATGATTATGATGGTTAAGATATTACAGGAGGCAGTGGAGACAAAGAGAGCACAATGAAACCCACGGTAAATACAGGCATCTTAATACATTCTCTTATTCCTCATTTTCCTGGGGAGCCCCTTTGGCTAATCCAGGTGGTCCCCAGGCCCCACTCCAAGAGCCTCCGCAATAAGAAACGCTGAGAATAGAAAATGTATAAATACTGCCCTATTATCCCCATTTCCTATGGCAAATAAAATTCATCTACAGCCCCACTCCTCATCCTCATCCTTGCTCTCACCTTGCAAAGGCCCAGGACAAGACTGTAATTTATAATTTATAAGTGCAGGCCAACTTTCTGGCTCTTGCGCCAGTACAGAAATTGTATTTTGAGACAGCCTTGGGAGAAGGTTTGAAGGAAATATTCTCCACCGTTCAGTGACACACACAAAGCATGGTAACAAGCCTGTCTTTGACCAGGAATACTTTGATGTTTTTGCAAGTTGTTCACATTGAAATACTTTGAAAGATATTAAGAATCAAGGCTGTGCAGTCCTCTGGCAATAGATGGTATCAAAATACTTAAAATCTAGATTTGGTATCTCTGATTTCATCACAACTGACTGGCAATCAAAGGCAGATTTGGGGAACTGCTGGATTCACAAGTAAAGCAATGTGAGAGGGAGAGAGAGAGAGAGAGGGCTCTGCTTACAGTGCAGCTTGGTTGTTAGTGCATGAGCACTCAAGCGACTCGGTTGAACGTGCAGGGCATGGACGCTGTGACCCCAAGTAATGAAGACCTGAATATCTTTAGGATTCTGACAACCCGTCTAATCTGCCTTCTAACCTTACCATGATCAATCGTTAGCTTGGCAGAACCCCTGCTGATCTACTGCCCGGCTATCCACCACACCTTCGTACTGGTGTAAAAAGACATTTACACAAGGCTTCACTTCGCCATAAATGTCTCATGCAATTTGGTCAGAGAGGTAGATATTTCATTCCCCACACGCAGACACATGCACACACACACACAAACGTGCGCATACACATTATCATTTGCAGTGCTTCATGTGACAAAATTAGTTGCCATGCGACCTCATGGTGACTAAAAGGGAATTCTGTTCATTTTAGCTTACAAATGATAACCTTGGTCAGTGCACAATGTTCCAGGAATAGGATCCTGTCAGACAAATAAGAGGCCTAGCCAGCGCTATTATACTCAGAGGGAGGCCATTGTTTTGATACAACGACCATCAATATGAAGGTGCCAGACAGAGAAATTGGTGCATGTGCTCAATAATGCTGCTACGTATCTCTGGTGGCAAACAACAAGCCTTTTTTTCAGCTTCAGACATCTTATGTGGACAGAGCAGGAAACCTGTAAACAACCTTTGCCTATGAAGGTCAAAGATGTCTAGTGCTATTTTTTGCGGATACTGTATGGTGCTAAAGAGTCTTACAGGGCAACCATGCCCTGAACTCACCATTGCTGAACAAAAGCATCCACCAAATCTGTTATTTTCTACACCGAGGAACACATTTTCATTCTGTTGCCCTGTACTCTCTTGGTCTTTGGTTTTGAATTATACACGATGAACTTATTTTCATTCAGTCAGGTTTCACAAACAATATTTTTTATTGAATATAGAGTAGAAAAACCTGCAGCTTTTTGTATGTCATATTAATTAAACAACCGAAACCAACCATTTTTCCAGTCAATTAAACAACTTATATCCATTGGAGTATAGGAACAAAAATCCGACTCTAAACTATTTCCTGCTCTTAATTATTACTGTGATTTGGAATAAATGGTTGGCTAAATTACTGCAAATCAAAAAGGGTCTGAGGTACCAAATCAGCCTCAAACCATAACACTCCTGGAATGAAGCTTCATACATGGATCCCTTTATCAGCTGTTCCTCCTTATTAATTTTTTTATTGAACTCTGTAGGGAAATTAGTAGGGAGAAATTACTTGTAAAGAGATTCATTTCTATCGAGAAGCCCCTCAGTTGGTACTTGATGGTTTGAAGGCTGATTTGGTGCAGTTACTTTTCTGTCCATGTTCTGTATTACAAAGAGGTGTAATAACAAAGAGTCATCAAAATAGAATATAGACCACAAATATGTTTAAAGTAAACAACTGCATATTTAAAAACTACTTATATTGAAATGATATCAACAAGTTGATAGTGACAGAGCTTTTTTTTTCTCTGTATTGTACCAAATTTAAATTCCCTTTACAAGTTACATTAAAAACAATAATACTGTATTTCTTATATAAAATAGTGGCCAGGGCTTTTATTTACCTCAACTGCAGAGGGTCCCAGGCCTTTATTGGAAGCAGGCTTATATGAGAGAGAGGCCTTTATTTTTAATTCCCTCTGTTTGATAAGTATATTTGCTCATATTTTAATACAAAGCCTCCTTGTTTTCTGATCTGCTTCCATTTGTTAGACTGACCACCCCAAAAAATTCTGACTGGGAGAGGAGGGGTGAAGCGCTGGCACTCATTGTGCATATTTTTGCCCCTTTCTTGGTCAAATTTTTCTCCCCTCCCCCATCTTTTTTGTCTTGTTTTTCCCTGGCCTGCTTTTGGGACTGGCCTTTATTTATTCGTGTCAACCATGCACCCAGCCACTATCAGAGACCCGGCTTTTAATGGTCTATTGTCTTTTATTTGAGGAAATATAGTATATGTAACCATTTGACTATTAATGCAAATGGACATTAAACATTATTTAGCTAAAGATTTTTATATTAAAGTTTTGCCAGTGGATGACTTTATCCATGGCTTTGAAGCAACTCGCTGTGTTAGCATATATAACATTGTCATCAGCCTACATTTGTAATTACACTTCATGACAGTGTTGTCATGAGATTATCACACCATGATACTGTGGCACTCCAGAGGAGTTTTCTTTTCTTGTGGTTTGCTCTGAAGCCAAATTACATATGATACAAGAGAAAATTACTAGTGACTAGTTTTGTCAGTTGTTCAATTACAATTCTTGCACTTACGCTTGACTTTGAAAGGCTTATTGGTCTACAATTACTGGGTATCAGAACAGTCTCCATATTTAATAACAGAAATGACAACCAATAGTTTACATGTAATGGAAAATGTCCTCTTCTGTATAGTGGTAGAAACTAAAAATATATTTCCTGTTAAGTTCCATCATTGGTTTTAATCGTCTTTAGAAATTAATGATTTTCTTCACATACTGTATGTCATTAGTTAGAAAATTAAAAAAAAACTGATGTAGTCACATTCTAGCAAGATGGTTGATATTTCTCCAGAATATCTTACAACTCCCTTTTGCCTTAATTTGAGATAGGCTCGATTTGGAAAATCTCATCTCAAAGATGACTTTATTTCTCAGCCATTTAAAAATCATATAAATCATATATCATAAATCATATATATCCATGTATATCTGTGCCTGGAACAACTTTTTTGTTTGTTTGTTTGTTTGTTTGTTTGTTTTTTACCAGAAAAGTGTTTGTTCATGAGACTAATTGAGGTTGTTAGTGTGTTACATCCCATCTACATATCATCAGAAGACATCACATCTTCCCATTTTAATCCCATAAATCATTATCACGCACGGCATGCAAACACTTAATCAGTAGGTCTATAAATCCTAACCTAAATTTTTGACAGCCTTTTTGAAAATTTAATAAAATCGTATTACTTTATGAATAAAAAAAACCTGTTAGTGATTGATTTGAGATTCATAAAGAAAATAGTTAACTGTAACTGTGGCAAATCATTATCAAGCTTTCTTTCCCTCAAATATGGATAATATGGACCACTGTAATTTAAAAATGTACACTTAATTATATTACAATACTTAACATGTTTTAGTCTGTTAATGACATTACACTGCTTACATATCTGTACTCAGGAAAGGTGGGTTTTTTTCCCCCCCGAAAAGGTCAACGATAACTTTAAATAATAGCGCTGATACAGTATGTTCAGGGGACCTTACACCCCAGAGCAGGATGCTTTCATCTTATAAATGTTACACAATTTACACAGGATTCAATGAGGCAGGAAAACAGTTAATGGAAGTTAATGATGAGAACACACAGAGCTTTTTGTATCATTAACCAACATGCAGTCAAACATGTTAATGATCATGGTTACTATCTCAGTGGTCGGACAGAATTAAGACCCAATTTTAAGTCTGCACTTGCTGAGGTGCTACTGCACCTTGCTGCATTTCCCAAGAGAGGATGTGTTAAAGTTTGAATTCACACTCTCAGCTGCATTTAATGGTCAGATAAGTGTTTATGATAATGTTGTTTGAGGCTCAATTTCAGATAGAAAATGCAAGTGTCAGATGCAGCAGTGATGCCGCATAAATGAGAAGAAGGGACTCCTACAATACTTACTGAAATGAACATTAAAAAAAATAGGATTTCTAGGTATATCTTTGTGATATAAATGCTGTTAAATCTATGTTGTCACTCATTCATCTTTCTTTGAATAGCTCAGGCTTCAAAGTGTCATGTCTCTGTCAGTGCTAGACGCAGAAAAAACAAGATTATGTTGATGATGAAATCCTGGAGCCTCATCAGTGACAGTAAACCAGAGATACAATTACATGGTGTTATAGGAACATTTTTAGACTTCAGAGCAGTTACTAATAATACACACTATCATATCGGTAATAACACTTATTTGAATATGAAAGGTCAAAAAACAGTCAAAAACAATCAGTCAAAAATCAATTTGTATTTGATTATATGGAGGAGATCTGGTTTTAGTTAGTTACAGTGAAGATTAGAGTTCTTCTTCTTTCTATCTTAACAAGATATTCATGTCTGATATATCTATAATACTGATCTATCAGTAAACAATTTAAGAAAATAAGAGAGAAAATTGCAGATAATATGACGTAATCAACTAAATAGCACTGCATCACAAGCACACCTCTTAAGCCGCGAGAGAGAGACATGAATGATCTGAAATACTCCCTTCCTTCAAAGACTGAAGCCACAGCGGCATTTTCACAGAAGCTATATGTAAAAGGGGGAATGCAGAGAAATGGAGACGAAGAGACAGCAGCGGCAAGAGAGAGAGAGAGAGAGAAAGAGAGAGAGAGTGGTGGGTTGGAATTGGATGAAGGACACATAAGCTCTCATTGAGTTGGCAACAGTGAAAAGAGCCCTTGGTTATTGAAAAAAGAAGAAATCAAAGGCAGAAAATTCCTGCAGAAGGATGGGGGCAGAGAAACAAGCCTGTCCTCCTCTTCTTTGTTTTTTTTCTGCTGTGGTTAGAGTAGTTAGCCACTCAGCAATAGAGGAAAGATGCATGGTAGCCAGCAGGTTGGCGAGGCCCTTGAGCACAAGGATCTAAGAAGGAATAGGAGGCGACACAGCACAAATTGTTTTATATTCTGCAATGTGGAGGATTGTGCTGAGTGTTGGACGCAGTTTTTATAGAAAAGAAAACACTATACAAGGGCTCTCTTTTGCAGTGCTGCACTTCCTAGCACAACAAACATGCCTTGATATACTAATTATTCATGAAATGTTAAATATACATTACGTGACATGACAAAACATGTAATATATGGCATGGTGTGTGTCATGTATGGCTCCCAGTCTGCCTGTCTGTGAGTACATCTATTGTACATGTTAGGACACTAACAGCAAGGTCATGATGTAGTGTTGCACAGGATACAGCACAGAGTAATGTGTGCTACATGACAGCTCAGGAATAGACTCTAGGTTTTATAGAGGAGGTCATCTTGCGGCAGCCAGCTGTTACAGATGTGAGTCAGTCATGATGGATGTGATGGACAGGCATTATCCCTCTGTTTCTTCCTGCCATCTCTGTCAGCGTTTTCCCTCCAGCAGATTGGGTTCCACAAGTCATCCCTCACAGACCATCGCTGGGGGAATCTGCTGTTTCAACCGCGCAGAGCATCCCATCAGACAAATGGATATTAGCTGGTTAATTTTTAATTCCTGAGATGCAAGGGAGCCGCTCTCTTTCATGGCTGGAAGGAGAGCTAATGGGCACGGATTAGGTATCACGGGCGGATATCTGGGAATGGCCCCTTGGGAATGCAGTGTGAGTCTCTCCATTGAACACCATTAAGAGTCTTGGAGTAAGGCAGAAAGCCTCTCAAAGACACACTGTCCAGCTATTGACCTTTTGGAGGCGGTCTTCACTGAAGAGATATTGAGTGGATGCTGAGAGCGGTTCATTAAGCCATGGTGGGAGTAAAAACATGGTTGTTGATAAGGTCTGTATCCCATTCAACACAGCCAGACATAGATTTCTGTTTCCCACCAAACAGCTACCCTAGCCCACCAAGAGAGATCAAGATGCAGGATCTGCATTCTCAAACAACTGCCGGTTCATTGCAAGGCTGCAGTTGCCTGTGTATCTGTGAAATAGACCCTTGCTTGCTAAACCCTCGTGCAATCATCAATGTAATCACACAAGACACATACAGAAGATCGAGACTGTAATAGGTTTTCTGGCTAAGTGCACATCAAGCTGCTCCCCGGACAGATAGATTCAAACACCTCAGCCATGTTTTACTTGACCACCAAAAATAATTTCCTTGCTTTCAGTAGGATTGGCAGTGATGATTGTTTTTATTGACTCAGATGTTCCATTAGGCGAGGAGCTGCTTGGGGTAAATGGCTCCTGACAGCAGCACACCAGCCAGCTGATGATGCCCCGTCACTAGACCTCACACCAGGGTTATTAACTAGCCGCCACTGCCGCCGAACACCAGCGCTCCACTGACAGTGACGCGTACATGGACAAAATATAACACTGTCCTCCCAGTCCTTTCCTTCTTCTAGCAGAGCGTGGGTGAGAGCGGAGGACTGCGAATGGGAATGACAGTTTTTGATATTCAAAGGAGGTTCAAAGGAGGAAATTAACTGAGATCTGAGGAAAAAGGAAGGTAGCGCACGTGTTGAGTATCCTTTTTCTTGCAGTGATGGTAGACACAGGGACTAAAGACTGGATTCAACGGTGCATTTACACTGAATTGCATGTGGTGCTTTGCATAGTTTTACACCTGTTATGTTGTTAACTGCTGTATTTTTGAAAAGAACCTAAAATTTCTGCATCACTACATTTAGTGATACAAAAGACTTACAAATGTATAATGAGTGCACATTTCACCTGATGAAATCATTTTGCAATAATATATCCTCCCTTTGGTGTTGATGGAAAGAAAATGGGAATGAAAATAACATAAAATCTTACTGGGATGACTGCAACTCAGTCATTTTCATTATCAATTAATCAGTATTATTTGTTAGAGTAATTAATTAATTGATTAGAATTTAATATGTTTCCCAAAATGCCAATTGAAGTTGTTTGTTCTAGCTGACCAACAGTCCAAAACCCAAATATAATTGCTTTACATTGATCTAAATCAGAGAAGGCAGTAAATCTTCACATTCCAGAGGTCGTAAACGGTACATGTTTGGCATTTTTGCATAATAAGTGACTTAAAAGAAACATACCATTATTTCTGGGGGTTTAAGTTCATGTATATTGTACAATTGGTTTCCATTCTTGCCTAGAATGGTAGAAAAAAATAAAATTTGAAATTTCTAAAAGACTACAACATGGTTTACAAAATGGTTAGATACATGATTTGTAATAAACATGTAAAATCACTGGTATGGTCCCTAAGTTCTCAATTCACAAAATTATTAATGGACTGATTGATTCGGCTCTAATGTCCTGTCCTTATTTGTTTACTCCTCCACATACGTCATTGTGATATCTAGTCCAACAGCAGGTGAAGTAGAAATTGAAGGAAAAACTTGCGGACTCTTAATTCAGGACACACAAAAAAGGCAATGTAAGTGACAACGGCAGTGGAAACCACTGCCATTTCACATCAGGGTGTCAGCTATAAATCGAAATGCTGAATAGTGTGTTTACCAGGATGTCACCTCATCTTGTCAGCTGAAGTCCGCTTGAGAATACAGGCATGCAGGTGTGGTACAGTGAGTGACGAGGTGCACGGTTGTTCAAATTAGGAGACATGCATGCCCAAACACGAGCTTTGTCAGCACTAATTCACACACACAAACACACACACACACACACACACACACAACACACACAGCTCAGAAGTGCTGTCACTCCCTGGACCTGCACTTATGTGTGGCAGCACTACGGCCTGTGGTACCAGATAGAGAAATGTTGTCACGCAGGAGTGATTAGAGGCCCCTTTTATAATCTCCCTCCTCTGTCCTTTCTCCACACATCATTACGGTAATACAGCAGGGTCTATTACCCCTCAGCACCCCGTCACCCACCGCCACCGCCTCCCTCCAGCCTCTGAGCAGGCCTCAGAGGGGTGATGATGATGGTGGGTTAAGGCAGGACCCAGGGTCCCTGCAGCATGGCAGCTTTAATTTCACGCTTTGTTAATGTCCCCCTTGCAAGTGCTCGTCCTGCACGATGTCCTCCGCAGCCCCAACCGGGGTCGCATCCGTCCTGATCGCACTCTGGTTGGCTAAAGGACAGTGCCCAGAGGAACTCTCCCTCCCTTTTTTCTTTTTCTTTTTTTCTTTTTTTACAACTGTCGCCCATTCGTTCAAAATCTCTACCTCACAACCTCCGCCCCCTGCTTACCTTTATCTTATTCTCTACCCGTTGTGCACTCTGTCACTGTCTGTTTCACTCTCGGCCGCCCCCTCTCTCCATTCCCTCTCACCCACGTCGATTATCTATCTCTCTTCTATTGCTCTCTCTTTCTCGTTCGCTGCCTTCCTCTCTCTGGTAAACAGCTCTTTCTCTCAACTCAGCCCACTCTGCCTGTTCACTGTATCTTCCTTGCGTTCTCTCACTCTACCTCGATTGCTGCTCTTCATCTCTTTCCCTCTTTCTGTCCTATTATCTTCCCCTTTAATTCCGACACACTGTTTTCACTCGGCTCTGCTCACTGTCTCAATTTGGATGAACACGTCTCATTGCATCTCTCCCCCACTCTTTTCCTCTGTGTCTCAATCCTTGAGCCTCCATTTACACACTGTACCATCTGTATTTGCTAAGCACCAAGAGGCTGAGAATCATCATTCTGTCAACCTGCAGCTTCTGCATGAGTCGGCAGCCACTTTCAGACGTCCCTAAAAATGCCACCGTAAGCACAAACATGTTGAACCATTGTTTTTAGAGTCAGCTTGAATACTTCACTGAGGGGGTGAAACAAAGGCAACCTGCTACCCCATTCTGTCTCATAAACAATGTCCTTAATTATCCTGTTCTCTCACACTGTTATTTCTCCACCTTGTTTTGCATACAGTTTGGCACTAATTTTACATACAGTGCATTCAGAAAGTATTCAGACACCTTCACTTTTCCCCCCTTTTTTATGTTGCAGCCTTATGCTAAAATCGTTTAAATTCATTTTTTCCCTCATCAATCTACACTCAATACCCTAAAATGACAAAATGAAAACAGGATTTTAGAGATCTTTGCAAATGTATTAAAAAGGAAAAACTGAAATATCACATTGATATAAGTATTCAGGTTCTTTTACTCAGTACTTTGTTGAAGCACCTTTGGCAGCAAGTATAGCCTTGAGTCTTCTTGGGTATGACATGACAAGCTTTGTGCATCTGGATTTGTTGATTTTCT
Source organism: Thunnus thynnus (assembly GCF_963924715.1). Taxonomy (NCBI): domain Eukaryota; kingdom Metazoa; phylum Chordata; class Actinopteri; order Scombriformes; family Scombridae; genus Thunnus; species Thunnus thynnus. The sequence goes on from NC_089528.1 coordinate 22,384,055, forward strand.
GCCATTCTTCTCTGCAGATCTTCTCAAGCTCTCTCAGGTTGGATGGGGACTGTTGTGGACAGCCATTTTCATGTCTCTCCAGAGATGTTCAATTGGGTTCAAGTCAGGGCTCTGGCTGGGCCACTAAGTGACATTCTCGAGTTGTCCCTAAGCCACCCCTGTATTGTCTTGGCTGTATGCTTAGGGTCATTGTCCTACTGGAAGGTGAACCTTCGGCCCAGTCTGAGGTTCTGAATGCTCTGGACCAGGTTTTCATCAAGGATATCTCTGTACTTTGCTCCGTTCAGCTTCCCCTCAACCCTGACCAGTCTCCCAGCCCCTGCTGAAAAACAACCCCACAGCATGACGCTGCTGCCATCATGCTTCACCGTTTGGATGGTATTGGGCAGGTGATGAGCTGTGCCTGGCTTCCTCCAGACATGACGCTTAGAATTGAGGCCAAACAGTTCAATTTTGGTTTCATCAGACCAGAGAATCTCGTTTCTTACAGTCTGAGAGTCATTTAGGTGCTTTTTTGCAAACTCCAATAGGGCGTTGCTGTATCTTTCACTGAGGAGAGGCTTCCGTCTGGCCACTCTGACATAAAGCTGGCGGACTGTTGCATTTGATTAATGACTTTCTGGAAACTTCTCCCATCTCCATACAGGATCTCTGGAGCTCAGACAGAGTAACCATCAGGTTCTCGGTCACCTCTCTTACCAAGGCCCTTCTCCCCCGTTTGCTCAATTTGGCCGGGTGGCCAGCTCTGAAGAGTCCTGGTTGTTCCAAACTTCTTCATTTTAAGAACTATGGAGGCCGCTGTGCTCTTGGGAACCTTCAATGCAGCAGAATTTTTTTGTAGCCTTCCTCAGATCTATGCCTCAACACAATCCTGTCTCTGAGCTCTGAAGGTAGCTCATTTGACGTCATAGCTAGGTTTTTGCTCTGATGTGCATTGTCAGCTGTAAGACCTTACATAGACAGGTGTGTGCCTTTCCAAGTCATGTCCAATCAATTGAATTTACCACAGGTTGACTCCAATCAAGGTGTAGAAACATTTCAAAGATGATCTAGAGAAATGGAAGGCACCTGAGCTCAATTTCAAATGTCATAGCAAAGGCTTTGAATACTTATATCAATGTGATATTTAAATTTTACCTTTTAGCGATTTTAGCATACGGCTGCAGCATAACAAAATGTGAAAAGAGTGAAGAGTCTGAATACTGCAGTCATGGCTTTAACATGAACACATTTTTAAAGAACAGACGAAAAGAATGTTTTTTCTTTTACTGGACAAATCATCTGAAAGGAATCTTTTCTAATCATGAAGACCTGAACAGTACACACTGTTCTTGCTTGTTCTGGCTTCAGACAAGGTCAACTATGAAACCCACAAATCATAGTGGCTGGTAAGCTATTGTAAAAAGATAATTAATTCTACAGCTGGCATAGATACCAATCATATGACGTCACTTTTAAAGCCTAATTCCAGTTTATCACAACTTGGGTCTAATTTTCATAATTCTGGCCATCATTCCTATTGGTAATAATTACTCACCAAGTTAAATGTTCAGATCTGGGAAGGCAGTGACATCACAACAATGTTCAACAGAACAAGAAACTTGAATAGCAACAGTTAGATGATCAGACAGGTTTTATGGGTTAGACAAACTTATTAGGAAGAGAAAATGAAGGCCATTAGTTAAATGATGACTCAAACTGTCCATTGAAAACATTCACAGTTTATAGACCAACTTCCTAGTTAAACTTTGTCCGACCATACTTACTCTAGTTTTCCTCTTCAATGAGAGATTATTGCCAACATTTCAGGTGCTCTCACTTTGAGTTTTACATCCTAATAAAGGACATACAATTTTTAGATAATCTTGCTGAACTGTTGTCTTGTTTATAACCTGTCTGATCGTTTGGCTGCTTGTGTTTCTTGCTCCATTGGATTTTCACGGACATTTCACAATCGCATGGAGAGCATCTCTAACAAACATTAAGAAATATGATGATTACATATCAATCAAAAAACAACATTATTACAGCTTTAAATTTGCCTATAATCGTAAAACACTATTATTTTAATGTGTTTTTGTGTCTTCTTCTTCTGTGTGTATGTATATATTAGTATCCAACCAAACAGGCGTATAACACAAAAGACTGGATAAAGAAATGAAGGCTCCCCAAAAGGAGAATAGTTAGAAAAAAACCTTTTTGGTTTGAGAAGAGTCTTGTTTCCTAGAGGGGGGAGGGGCAGGGGGTAACAGAATCCCTTTGTGAGTGAAGTCATGGGGTCTCCGGTGGGAAGGCATTGATCGGAGGTGAAACACTGAGGAAAAAGGGAGCGCCTATCAGATTTTACCCCCCACCCCACCCCGACACACAAACACCAAAGTTTACTCATAAAACTGTTTACGCACACACTCTTATTGGCATTCAAGTCCACAAACTTACTCCTACTCAACACAATACTCACACACACACACACACACACACACACACACACACACACACACACACACACACACACACACACACCAGAGCTAGACACCAATATTCATCAGACAATCAGACAAAGTATCTATTCATTAGATCCACACTCTGAAACTGCCTTTTTTTTGCTTCAGGCTACTCTTCTACATGCACAGCTAACACAACAAATTGGTGACCATTTGTAACAAATTTTGATTATAGTCTATCTGGAAACTGTCCCATAAAATGATAGTTCACAATTTTAGCTTCTGCTAATGGTTTGGTGGAAACAGCTGAGCCATTAACACCTCTATGATTGTTTGTCTCTGAATTTGACTTGCCTCCCTATGCTTAATCGTGACAAATGATATGACACTTGCCCGCAAAACACAGGCCATAGTTATTGTTTGAGTTCTCTCTAAGCTGCTTGTTGCTAGGTAACCAACATTCATCAACCCCCTCTATTATCTTTTATTGTACTTTTTACTTTTATTGCAAGTCTTGAGTTGCTGCATCCTACAATTGCTACAAGGCCTGTTCCACATTTGGTATACTGTCTTTTGTAGTTACTGTAATGCACGCCAGATAGAGTTTCGTACCTCGGGCTATGGTGCTGTGACACATCAATACTTAATCTTACATTACACTTGTCTTAGATGATGCTCTGCATGACTGTTTTCATGTCTGTTTGTATGCTTGGCTCCATGCATATATGTGTGTCTGCATGTTAATATGTGTGTGTGCTGAGTCCAATCCCTCATGTGAAAAAAAAGAGCAGGCAGTTTTTATCTCCACAAAGCTGTAGAAAATATTATCATTTTTGCAGAACACTGCCAGGATCTGCACTGTGTTTATCAGTTTTCTACTATTTATATTGATACAGCCAGAGATGCTCCGGCAGCTAAGATATATGGCAGGATGAAGTATGGCCTTGTCCACAGTGAGAAGGTACTGAACGCTATTTTGTGATGAGATGGGGACTGGGCCAAGGTGACCCTTCAGTAATATATGGGCTGCGGCTGCCAAGGCCTCCCAGGAAGGTATTTGTCATCAGTGTCCCCCAAGTGTAAGGTTACTAGCAAATCAGGTTATCAGTCTACTGTTTTTGGCAGGAATGGCACAAAAACACAGATTATCTTTTCAATATAGCTCAGCACTGCAGAATCAGACACACACACACACACACGCACACACACATACATATACAAAACCAGACACACACACACATGCCCAACCTGTGTTAGGCTGCTCTGGTGGTGTATATTCATTCCTTATCCCCTAACCCTTAACATTACATAACTAACCTTAACCTTTACCCTAACCCTTAACCTAATTCTATTTCCAGACCACTGTATGTAATCCTTCACAAACAATTATAGTAGCAGTGACCTGATTGTGTTAAAGTCTATTACATTTAAAATGTAATGCTTTTAGCAATCCTGGTATAATGTGCTGATTTTTAGAAAAGATGACACAATACAAAGGTCAAAACTGGTAAAATTAACATCAGTGGAAATAAACTTTAACATTGATTTACAGGCTGCTTAAACTTTTGGACTTCTAAAGAATTTACAGAATATTCAAAACCCCCTTCTATTAAATCCTACTTAATACATCATTATTGCCCTTCCCGGGAGCAATTGATAGTTGGTATGCTGAGTTTATCTCTCCCGATAGCCTGGAGCGCACAGCCACAAAGGATAATCACACTAAGACAGAATTGTTCTTTCATAACTGGGAATATGTAAAATGTTTATTGAATAATGAATATGTCCGCTAGTGAGCGTGTCCGCCCCGCACCACCTTGTTGCTATAAAAGTGAGGCTGCCACTCCAAAGAGCGTGAACCCTCCTGCACATCAGCGGCAGAGCGTGTAGGCGGGAGCGGGGGTGACAAATGTGCAGCATTATGCGAGAGGAGGCAGGAAGCTGCACAACATGTCAGGATACAGATGCTTGCATCCCCTTCACATAGCCTCTAGTAATGTATTTCAACCCACATGTTTAATTGTGTTTGCCTTGAAAATATCTATCTCCTTGCTCACCTCAGTGGCAGAAGAGCAGGGGTTAATGCAGGGGTCAGGCGCCTCTACAGTAAGTGCTGTATGGAGCTACTCATGCTTGTGCAACTATTAAGTTATATATCTGCTGTATATGCGTATCCCATATGTCCATCCTGGGTTCATTACTGCATGCCACAATTATTATATTTATATAATAGAGGGTTGTGCAAAGACATTTGAAGAGAAGACTATCAATCCTGTGGATGTGTAGTTTGAAATATGCTATTAAATAGAAGTTAAAATAGTTGAAACCACTCTGATGTCTTTGTGTTGATGGTGCTAGAGCTAGGAGGTGTTTAGCTTAGCTTTGCTTAAGCATGGGGGAACGGCTAGCCTGGCTAAACGATAAGTAGTCATTTTTATATTTCTGGTTGTGTATGGACTAAACAAAACATACAACATGTTAACTGCTGAACTTTAGAGTTGGTGGTTGGTGTATTTTTGGGGCTAGCTGTTTTCCTCACGCTTCCAACCTTTATGCTTTATTTTATTTTACAAATATAAAACTTTAATGGAATTAAATTTCACAATAGGAAGAGTAATAATTGAATTTGTTTGCCATTGGAGGTATCCCTTTTATACTACAGTGGTATCAATCTTCTCATCTAACAGTCATTTCCCAAAATGTCAAACCGTTTCTTTAAATCCAAAACATTTTAATCTCTCTTACATATTTGAGTGATATTAATCTAGATCTTAACTCCTGCTGGCAGATTCTGATGATGTTTCATTGCCTTTTGTTGTTGTCCGTGAGTGAGTGAGTGAGTGAGTGAGTGAGTGAGTGAGTGAGTGAGTGAGTGATGAAGTTACACCATTGGTCGGCCAGCTGAGTGTTGGAGTTCCCCCATTGGCCATTGATCTTTCAAAATGAATCAGCGTAAACAGTTTTCTATTATGTCATCAGGGGTGTTTACAGTGCTTCCACTCATAGCCCTATTAGCACAGGACTAGTATTACCTGGGGACCTCATCTGATTTAGACATCACCCCCCTTATGTCTGTGTTTTGTATGGCGCATTCGCACGGGATAAGAAGTCTCATTATAGTTATATATTATAGTATTTTACTCGAATTTACTGACATTATCCCCCTGGATATGCATGACAACATGACAGGCTGCAAACTTTCACAGTCTTGTCTCTAAATGACCTAAATACATAACTGCGATGGAAACAGAGGACTGCGTTATGCAGAGCAACTGTCTTTCCTGCTCGGAGCTCTCAGCTCTGGTGTTAAATGCAGAGAAGTCGGCTAAACTCCTGTTTAAACAGACACATACCAGCGTCTCTACCGTCTCCTACTCTACCGCCAGTGTGATTGACTCTCCAGCTGGCAGCGCTGTCAGCAGTCGGCAGGAGAGACACTCCATGCTGCATTTAGATTTTATAAGTGAACTAAATACCAGGACGCAAACTTTTTATTTATTTTGACGTTTTCTCATCACAAACGATGAACAACAGTTCAGTGTAGGTGCGCTTGCTGTAACTGCAGTACCTGAGCAGAGATAAGTCTCCTGAATTTGCACCCAATGCTGTCAAAACTTTCATTTATAATTTCCACTGCAGCCTCCAGATGAAAATTTAATATCCAGGAATTCACATTATACACACCACCACTGGCTATCTCTGTAAAAAATTGGCCACAATTTTGCATACCCATACACGGTCCAGCCATATACTAGGTTTTGACCTAGTCTTGTTTGAGTCCACTCTGGCCCTCTGTAGCATTTTGAAAAAGTGTGCAGTGGCTTTTTAAATCTAAATTTAACCACAGCCAAACCCTGATCTTTGTCTCACCACTACAACCAACAGCAAAGTAGCTAAAGCTCCCAGACACAGCCGTTAGTGTGGTGAGTGATGAAGACAGAAAGTCTACGACGGCCTTTGTCTCTCCAGGGATGTAAGCCCTGGCAACCTAAGTAAGGAAATAAGCCCTTTTGCAAGCCAGAGCTGACCCACAGCCGGCTAGGTGACAGAACTAAATAAAGACAAAAGCTGTCAAGAGGCTTTGTGATGAGCAGCTGACCATACAATCGGCAGACGGTTCAGTGTGCCAGGCTGTCTGAGCAGGTCATGAGCTGGGCAGGCATGTGTGTCCGTGTGTATATTTGTGAGTCTCTAAAGGTCCTGCCCTGGGAATGACATGTCCGTCTTTTGTTGTTGTTTATGTATGGCAAGCAGGTCTCTCATGCTGCTTGTATTTTGAAATGAAGGATAAAAAGCTGGTTAGCAGGCACGAGTGGGAGGTGTTTGCCTTGATAAGTGTTAGATCTTTGATTAAATATATTTAAAACATAAAGTGGCTACTTAACAAATCCCTCTTAAGCAGAGCAAAACAAGTGTATAAAGAGGTTATTTTTTTTTGCTGCAGACAGCTGACCTTTCTGTTTTCAGTACATGACATTACAGCTGAACATTTCTCAACATACTCATTAAAAGCATTATTCAAAGGTAATAAAAAAACACATTGGCATTAGAGTAATTAAGGGGTAGTAGATATGACTAACTGGTTCCCCACATTGCAACAAACCAGACAGGCCAAACAATATGATGAGTAATATCATCCAGAAAGTGGGACACAGCTCTGGAGTCATGGAATATGTCTAAGAGGCTTGGGGAGATCCTATTAAACACAGCTTGGTGACACCTGCTCCTCTTGGCTCCGACCAGGAAATGACTGGCTCTGCTGACCTGTATCTTCTGAATCGTTCCTGTTCACTTTGTCGCCCCATAGATGAAGGGCAGCTCCAGGAATGTACCGGAAGAGCACAGAAGAGCTAAAGCCAGTATTTCATAAAGAGCACTGGTCTGCACTTTTGTGATCCTACATCAGAGGCTTTCTGTCTCTGGCAGTATATGATGAAATTGAAAAACGTAATGGGGCATTGTAAAGCCCTTTTGAAATTATTCTTTACGGAACTGGGCTGAAATAGCTCTTCGTTGAAAAAAGGAAAATAGAAAAATCTTTAGAATGCATGAAATTGTTCAAGAAGCAGCACTCAGAAACTTTACTGTGATTTTGAGTCCTTGTAGTTCTATAAAGGATAACTTTCCTTACTTTCCTTATTACAAACTGGAATGACCCTCTTTTTTGAGTATACATTTGAAATTGCTCTCATAACAAAAGTACAACTTTCTGGGCATTGCATCAGTTCTTTGTAAAACTTACAAAAACATTTGATGGAAAACATTAACTGCTCTGATTTAGCTACTTAGTTAAAGGACGGGTTCACAATTTTTCAAGTCTGTCTTAAAACAGCAGTCAGGTGCCCAAATGAACATGGAAATAGGTTTTTCTTGTCATAATCATCCCTCCTGTTCATACTGGCCATTAGAAGATGCCTTCATAATGCACTTACAATGTAAACTAGAATGTGCATTTCCTGAAGAAAATGCATGTGAGAGCTGGAAGCTGTTAGCTGCTGCTCCCGCTGCTAGTTTTTAAAATCTTTTCGCGCCACTTACAGGTGAAATTGTATCAAATGCAACAGACTTGTTCAGCATCCCCATGTGTACAACTTTGCTGAATTTGGTTACCATGGAATATTACATTAAAGATATATGGCAGTTAATAAGTAGTATAGTGGTGTATAAGTGGTATATTGGTGGTTTTACTAAAGGCCACAGGGTGGGGCTACTGATGCCATGCTTCAGTATGTCGTGCACATTCTCACAGAGAACTTGTGTATCGAATGTCATTTTATTAAAGATAGCAGAATTGCAGAAATATTTTAATGTTACTTTAGCGCCCCCTGGAAGTTGAATAGTATTGAAAATCTACCGAGACTAATGATGCCTGCAGGTGGGATCAAATCTATGACCTCATGGTTGTAAGACCACCATGTTATGCACTGAGCCAACATGCCACACAGTAAACAGTAAGCAAGACCAGATTTTCATATTTAGACTTTTAATTGCATAGAAAATAAAGTTTGTAGCTCTAACATTCTTATAATAATAAGTGGAGCTGGAGCGTGATGGTACACAATAAACAAATAAAGCAACTTTGTTTATAAGGGTTGTAATTATTATTATTTTCTTGACAATTTTGAATGTGTGTTTGTACGTGCCAGTATGTTGTTTTTGTAGCCTGTGTATTGCTTGTGTGTGTTTGTGAAATAAAGACAGTTTTGAATTGTGAATGAAGCCTGAAGGTTTGACGTGACCAACAGTTAAAGACAGAGAAAGAGAGAGGGAGAGGGGTCTTATCACAAGGACTGTGTTTTGCAAGTGTCAGTCAGCAGATTGGCAGCACCTGGGTCTGAACTCACAACCTTTGGATCTAAAAGGGGCACTGAATTGGCAAGATCTTAAAACACTGGAATATTCAGATATACTGTTACCAAACCACAAAACTCTCAATCTAAATATTAATTAATAATATTAAAGAGCACCGGAGTCGCATTGAATGACAGTACATGATAAACATCTAAAGCAACTTTGGTCATAAGAGCATTGTTATGAGGAGCACTGCCATGAGCTGCTATTGAACCCAGAACCTTGTAATCTAACAGGGAAAGCTGACTGCTAGTAAGGCTTAATCACAGAGCCAGTGGAGGATCCCTGAAACAAAAACAAAAAAAACAACATATTTTGTTGAGGAAAAATGGATTTGTATAAAACAAAGCTTCTAGGTCAGATATTTGTACATCATTTAGTGGCTGGAAGACTTGTAGAGCATGAGGATGTTTATACATGTGTACAGAGGGTTTGAAGGAAGAGTGTAAGTTTAAGAAATGGGAGAGTGAGGAGACTGACAGCTTGGAGATTGAACTGCAGTCAATGAGAGCGTGACAGTGACTCACTATAAATTAAAGTTTAGATCTCAAAACTTATACGTCCTATGGGAAATATATTTACATTTTGAGAGAGAGGAGGCTTGTGGCAACATTTCAAGGTAAAATTTGTGCTTGAGGAGTTAAAAGTGAGACGTGTTTAGATTTTTTTTGGTCTAAAAATATCTCTGCTCTGCACTTAGCCCGATCACATGACACACTGTTGAGACCTGAAAACTGCTTTAAAAGCCCTCACTTTAGACTTAAATTGCTCCAAGACTACAAAAGGTATCACACAACAATCTGATAACTTTGAAAATACAAAGTTTTGTGAATGTTTTAAACATTAGTCTATAGGATAAGGGATGTCCAAGCAGTTGAGTCTCAAAGTGACAATGGTTTCAACTCAGTTAGACAATTCCTCCTTTAGACTGCCATTATAAATTTAATGCTTTAAAAAATTATATGAGATCACTGAAACATGTTAGAATAAAGAAAAATACAAGCGAACATCTCTTGAAGATGTATGTTTTGATGTTCAAATGAAGTTTGAACGACAAAGGGTACAGAAGTAGATAGATGCCAAAAAACTGCGAAATAATGTGTGAGAGCTGCTGTGCAGCAAATCCACAAGGCTCCTTCTGTGCAGAAATGAATTATCTAAAGCTAATATGAAGCTTCAGACGTCCAAATTAGTCAAATCAAGTAGATATCTTTCAAAGTTACAGTCTTTTTAGTGCCAAAATCCCTCTTTTTGTTATTATACTTCTACTGCAGCTCAACAGGGAAACACTGTCAGAGGAAACACAAAGAGAGAAATTTCTGCTTAAAAGACTGTAAATGTGGCAGATATCCACTTGATATGACTAACTCAGACTGCTGAAGCCCCATATGAGCTTCACATAAACTTTAAAATACATTATTGCACAAAATGACTGTGTGTGCACACTGTGGATTTGCCATCACTTACATTGAAAGTACGATTTAAAGGGGATCTTTTAAGAGCCAGTATAAACAGGATGAATGATTACAGCGAGAGAAACCTCTTTCAGTGTCCATATGGACACCTGACTCTATAAAACTGTTTCTGTTTTAAGACAGACTTGAAAAAATTGTGAACCTGTACTTTAATATTAGCTAAAACCTCATCTGTCCAGCAGCACAGTAATAGTTCGTCTACCTGATTATTTGGTATTCCTTTTGCCATACTTTAATCTCTATTAGCTAACCCCTCTCCCACAGGGCATGAGCATGAGCATAATCATAACAAGCTCTGTTTACTCCACAAACACTATTATGAAAATTGTCTTGCAGGAAGCAATGCCCAAGATGGTGGAATAGTGAAGAAGGTGGGGTCTGTATATGAATGGCCTACCACGGGGTTAAGGGTGGGATGAAGTGATTCGGAACAAATAGGATGGCGGGCTCAGTGTCATCAATGTCTGCCGTAATTGAGCCAATGACATATTGATCTTCGGGTTAATGAAGACAAAGCACATGAGAGATAGGGTGTTTAAATCCCCCATGGTTAATTCTATGAATGTTAATACATTCATTGTGCCTAGGATGAGTGAGCGTTATGAAAGATAGACATTTTTGTCTCAGGGGGGATACTGCTAATGAGAACTGGTTGGCACATATTGATTGTATTTTATACCCAAGGTTATGTTTGAAGAAGGATTCAAAGATGATTCTGGTTTCGGTGTTATTTTTAAAAACTTTTTCTTTGAAGCATTTCTATCAGTTATGATAAGAATACTCATCAAAGGAATGAATAAACAGCAACATACTGGTATGAGAAAGCACAACAGAACAAGGATCGGTCAGACCAGCAGAGAGGTTGTAAACAAACCAACGGTTTAAATAGTTCATCTAAACATTCTCCTACATTCATTCTTTATTTCCTTGTTGTCAACAAATCCTATTAAAAAAAGACCAAAAGCAACAATGCATTTGTCTGTCTCTCAATTAGGACTCCCCTACCCTGTCTGTGGCATTAAGCCTTAAGCCCATTGGTTCCTACTGAAGACTTTTATAAACAGGACACAAAAATAGTATTGTTTCACTTTTAAAAATGGACAAGTAATTTCCTAAGACAACCAGATACTGTAGTTTTTAGTAAACATTACCCAAACAGGAGTGAATTGTGCATTTCTTGGTGGCTATTTTCAGTGGCAGATTAATATACATTTTGTGCTCCAGTAAGTATTTACAGCTACAGGATGGTGAATGTGTGATTGAATCAAAATTACAGTGCCCATGTTCAATGTAATGAAAGAACATCTCACCAAGTGCAACGGTGTGCCTCAGTGATGTGTTATTAACAGTTTTTGGACAAAGAGGAGGTCTGTAGTGCAGAGGAATAAGCTATATCAGGCTTTGGCTACATCGACAATATTTCTGAAAAGCATCAATTCCTTGTTGGTTTTGTTTTTTTTCATGGAATTGATGGACAAGAAGAAATACATAAAATAAGTCAATTAAAATAAAAAAAGACCTGAGCTGCAATAAACTGTAATTTTTCACGCAAATGGTGACACAGTGCTTTTATAGCCTACCCATTACTTGTAAGCACTTGTCTGATCTGTACAGAGGAAGACAGAGTGCTTCCATTTCTGCCACACTTGCCTACATTTTAGCACATGGCTGCTGTCACTGGCTGAGAGTTGGCCGGTGAAGAGAAGTGTCACAGGGAGCGGCCGTCCATGGAAGCTTCCAGCAGCAGGAGCGATAAGACAGAGATGAATCACGACGATGTCCATTCCTGCGGCTTTCAGCAGGGATCAGCCCACGACTTATTCCCCTCCTTGTGCGACTTCAGCAGGGGCGCGACCTTCAAAGATCACAAATCTTGCAAGTGTCACCAGTCATTAACCAAAGCAATATGTCTCGAGTCCTCTCTCTGTGGCCAAGTTCACAGCAGTTCACAGACAGAGCCCTGATAGCCGCTGTCGAGTTCCCTCATTGAGCTTTTGTCTTTTCCAAGTCATGTGGTGCCAATAAAATGGTGTGTAAACTATGACCTCCAGCAAGTCATCACCATAAGACAATACAGCCCAGAAAGGTATTCATTTATGTTGTATAACTTGCATCCATGTGATCTTATTTTCTATCATTTTACACATCTCATAAAGATTTATGTCAGCCTGAATTAGTTAGCACTGCAGCCGCTATAGTCGATTTCCTCTTATATTGCAGTAGGATTTAAGAGATATATTTAAATTTGTCACATTATTTCTAGTCAAACCACTCCTTGAGCTTTATGACCCCTCAAATATGAACAATCTTCTAAATATGTCTCATTAATAATTCATAGCTGATATCCCTAATCAATTCATCACGTAGCAGAGCAGAAGTCTAGCAGATGTAAGCCGGTGCATATGCCACATGCATTAAAATAAAAAGTCCGACTTCAACTATATCAGTATCTCTGAGTTCAGTTGAAGAAATTGCTGCTTTCCTCTTTTGTACTTTTTAATGAACTGTTTTGGGAAAAGAGTAAAAGATAACAGACAGCTTGGTGGAGAAAGAAAAGTGTTACGTAATTCTATCACAAATATTTGTCTCTTTGAAAGATGCTAACATGGAGAGTGAAGCTGGCCTACTGTATGTACTCTCAAACTCTTCTGAGAGACAGGAATTTCACAACAAAGAACACCTGACCCACACACACACACACACACACACACACACACACACACACACACACACACACACACACACACACAACTCACTGGAGCCTTTATCCTAAAATCCAGAGACAGTTTGTGTAAGACTATTGATTCGCCTCCTCCCACCTTGTGAAAGCACAGACACATATGTTTAGAGCCATGGCTAATCAGGGGAACGTTCGCTGAGGGTTGGATTAAGACGAGGGGGGAGTGAGGTCGACATGTTGGATGCACTTCACTGAGCTGAGCTGTGGGTAGACCCAGTTAGCCACAGATAAACAGTCTACAGACACTGCACAGTAAGACTGATTAAAACAGTAGCAGATGGAAAGAGGTGTTCATACCACGACAGGAATTCTTTATTGCTTAACTCCTGCTTACTGCTGTGATGAACTAAGCTGAAGCCAATCAACATGCTGTACCCTCTTCAATAGAACTGCCTGGGAAGCAAACAACTGCTGCTGCTTCCATTATGCCATTATCACATTACTATTTACCAGTATGAGTAGAACTAAGTATTGAAAACTGTCATGTACCAAAGGCTAGTACTTAATGTTTGGTCAGATTCTTATTATTCTTATTCTGTGAATAAGAACTTTTGACTCACTTCTCTCACATGAATTTGGTTGTTTGTGCAGTCTTTATTTATCCGCCTCAAACAGCCAATGCACCAACTGCACCTAAACGTTAGCTTGTTAGCTACAGAAGCTAGCAGCATATGCACTGATGAAGAGTGTTTTTTTTGGTTTTGTGTATCTTCAGGATATGAATTTTGGCTCAAGATGAAACATTGTCAATTCAGAAGAACTCACCAATTTGTGCTGCCTTGAGAAAAATTGCATGCGTCCCTTGACTTTTGCCTTTTTAAAATTGAGCCACCGCTAAAAATTGCTTTGTCTTCAGTCCGAACATACCTTTACACTTGTTACCTTCTGTTTGATCAGGGTACGGGTGGACAGTATAAATGGTATAGAAAGTATGCTGCCCTATAGTATGAATTTTTTACTATATTGTGCTGAACTGTAGAGCCCTCATTTTGCTTGACAAGATTCGTAGCAGGATTCGTCGTCATCAGCCTGCAACAGCGAATGGTCTGGAAAATGCTATGGACACGGTTCTACACAAGTAGAAAACAATAATCAGCAAATTATGTTAAACGACAGTGGTTGCAAGGGGTGGTAATGCAAGCAATCTTTTCTATCACCTCGAATCAAAACACGTTCTGGAACATGAGGAAAGCAAACGAATGCGTCCTCCGCAGAGGTCAAGTGAATCGCAGAGTAGCGGTGGGAAGAAAAACAGCTGGCTCTGCAAATCAGATGTCCCTTTCTCAGGCATTTTCCAAAGGTTGTCCTTATGAGAAAAAAACTCAGCAGTGGAATGACATAACAAATGCCATCACTGTGTACTTGTTGAAGGACATGGTTCCTTTTCAAACAGTTGATGATACTGATGATAGCGGTACCGGATTATAAAATGCTCCATGAGTTGTTCTGGAGTACCTGGTACAAACAATCTATGTGGTTGTTTAATTTGGAGGACTTGTTGGTTTTTGATGTGCTTATACAACCAGTTTGAATTTCCAATATAATAAAAGGCCTGTAAGTCTATTTTATTTAAATTTAGGCTTCACACACATTTTCTATGGCATTCAAACAATTGAATTAGTTATTTAGTTAGTAGCTGAATTTATTCAAATAAAATGTTTATCATAAAGGCGTACTGTAAGTATTTATAATACAACTGTCAAAACATTTCATACAGAAGTGTCAGAGAGCCTCCTGCCCAGGCTGAGCTTCGCCTACCTCCTTACCGCCTCATCATTGAAACAGCAACTAGATGGGGGTCTCGACAGAAAATGATCCAGAGGGTGACTGAACAGGAGGAGGCCATATCTCAGGTCCTTAAAGCTGATAAGAAACCTGGCACCTGGCCCCAACATGGCAAGAGATGGATGTTTTGCAATCTATGAGCAAGACTCTCAGCCCCCCGATTGAGTTCATAGATGCGCTGTCCGGGGGAAGAATACATCATTGTGTCCTGTGCTCCATCTTTTCAATAACACCGTTCTGACTCTAGCTCAAGATGACACAGACCTGACAAAGAACATGAAGAGGGTCATCCTCCAGTATTTAAATGAGAAATACTCTGGCCCTGCAATAGATGACCTGCTAGACATTGCCTCCCTCCTAGATCCATGTTTCAAAGCAACGTACATAGTGGATGACAGGAAAGAATATATCAAAACCTAAGTGGCAGCAGAGATTCAGTCACTGCCAGAAAGGCAGGCAACATCCATGGAGGAGTTTCCACAACAGACAAGAGAGGCTGCAGAAGGAGTAGCTGCAGAAGAAGCTGCGGAGACAGCGGCACCAAAGAAAGCAAAGTGAAGTCTGAGTAGCTTTTTCAAAAAGACAATTGTTCAACAACCTGGCCTTTCCGACAGAGATGTAATTGAAGTGGAACTCAAGAGCTACCTGCAGCTACTGGAGGCTGATGGTGAGGCAGGTCCATTGGAGTGGTAGAGGCTGCACCAAACAAATTCTCCAAGAGTGGCAAGCTTAGCCAGGAAGAACCTTTGTACTCCTGCCACTAGTGCCCCTTCAGAGAGGGCATTCAGCACTGGTGGCAACATTGTGACCTGCCATAGATCTGCTCTGAAGCCAGAGACAGTCCACAGAGTTGTTTTCCTGGCTAATGACCTATGGTAGCTGGTAGCTGCTATAAGCAATGAGGCTGGCTAAGTAAAGCATCACAAACAGGAATGTTGACAGTATTCGTTTTGTCTTTGCACTAAGATAGTTACACTTGGACTGTTGTACTTTGAGTATAAACAATAAGGCCAAGTAAAGATGTACACTGAGATGCTGCAAGGAGAAGTTCTTTTTCACACTATTCCTGCAGTACTGTAACTGAAGAGCATTTAACTATTTATTTTGTAATTTTGTATTATGAGTGCTGCATCGTGTATGCTGGTTGGGAAAAAAGTTCCTGTCCCACTGCACTTGAATTTACTTTCCAATTTGATTATATGCTGCTAGATTTGATTGTATTTAAGAGTATAAGCAATGAGGCCACGTAAACATGCAAACTGAGATGCTGCAAAGAGAAAGTTATTTTTGACTATGCAGAAGCAATCATGCCAGTTCCTGCAATACTGTAACTGAAGACGAATTACTTTGAACTAATTTTGCATTTTGAGAGTTTCATTGTGTTCGAGTTGGTACTGCTGTACTTGAAGTCAGTTTTTATTTTCATTTTGTGCAGCTTGATTTTATTGTATTTCATGAAAAAGTGTTTTTCAGAGCTGGAAGTTACTTGAGTAGTTTTTTTTTGTATTTTTTTTCTATTTATTATTGCAGTTTTGCACAATAAGTGTTCTAAGAATACCTCTGTACTATGCAAATTACGTCCAAGTTGCCATACCAGTGCTTTAACCCTTCAGAAGCATTTATATTGAAATTTTAAGAAAAAACAAATATATTGTATTAAATACTGTTACTGTCCATGCTTCAAATTATACCATGATATAAATTTTAGGTCATACCACATGAGATGTAATGGAGGGAAACAAAAGTGATTTCACAAATTCCGAATCTGCACAAATCATTTTAATATCATATATATTTTGCCTCCTCTCCTCAGCTACTGTACATTTTTCATCAAGGAGTTTGTGGCTTTGTTATTTGGTGTGAGATTTGTTTCACCCTGATAAATGTCTTTGTTGTATTCTTCAAACTTCCAGCTGACTGAATGTGCCGCTACAAAAGGGGTAAGGGGCGAAATGTGATATTAAATCGAAAGCACAAAGTAGTCATTTGTGCACATAAATTATTTAATTGCACAAAATCGATAGCATGGATTACTGGATCATGTGCACAAATTATTAATTCGAGAGCGCAAATGTTATTCTCCATGACAGCCTCCGGGCCCTATACTTTCTACAGGCAAAATTCTTGTAGAGACAGTTTAACACAAGAGTTGAGATATTTGGCTTATTTTTGCTGAAAACAGCTCTATATTCATCAAAGTAAGGTGTAATTTTGGTATCAGAAGAGAAACTCAGATATTGTCATGGTAATACCTATAACCCTACTGCAAATGTGTGACTTAAATACATGTTCTCACTTTTTTATTACACTTTGTGATAGAATTAATTGCCATAAAGATTAGAATTTAATCCACAAAATGGCACAAACTTGTCAGTGGAGATCTGAGCTTTTTTTTTTTCCCAAGCAGTTTGCATTAAAGGTGTATTTTCAAAGGACTCATTGTTTTTCTAAAGGTACCACTTCCAGCTGACTTTGCTTTCACAAAGCCACATTTAAGTGTTGTACCATAATGGAAACAGAGCTTTACTTTCTCTTTCTAAGTGCACAGATTTGTTTTTATATCTAAAGTCATGTTATATCTAAAGTCATGTTATTTAGCCACGTTGTGAGAGGAAAGAGGCATGAATTACAGTACATACTTTTATGAATTACACCTGCTGTGTAATTAATACCTGTACTGTAGCAGCACAATGACTCGCTTGTAAGAGAATACGTTTTTTTTCCCCACTGGGGTCAGACAATTCCAAGAAAGATTTATCTGCGTGTCATAAACTTGTTCCACTTCTCTTTGATCACTGTGAACTTTCTTAGCTTTTTGAGCCATGCAAGCAAAGTAATTTCGTGACCCTTCTGACTGAATAGGATAGAAAAACTTTTTCTCCTCTGAAGGCAGTTGTATTTTAACTGGTCAGCGTCATCTAACCGAGAAGTGTTGAGCCTTTGTAGAAGACAAACCGTAGGAGGGAAAGAAAAAGAGAGATGTGACAAAAGATAGACAGAAGCAAAGAGACAAAAAGACCAAAAGAAACGGTTACGTGCATGTGTCTAACAATGACAGTGAGAGCTCATACGCAGTTTAAAAGCAACTTGGTTGTCAAAAGTCACACTGTTGTACTGATGTGAGATCAGTCAGGTCACCAGCTGGTTCCTCTCTGGCAGAGCTGGATTTCGTCCGACAGGCCAGCCTTGACAATGGCATGACAGGTCTGTTTCCATGGAAACACGTTTGTCACTTCTGTGGAGCGGCCAAAGTGTTGGAAGGGAATCACCAATGAGGATTGTAGGACTGGAGGGAAAATTAATCACACTAATGATGATTCAAAGCGTGAGCCGCAGCAGAATGTGAAAACCGCTTCAGCTCCTTTAGTTTTTCTCTGTTTCCTCTGAAATTGAAATCTGGCGGGCTGCAACAGGGTTTTCTTTGGGTGGCTTTCTGCAGACATAATATTCTAAATAATTTGATGTGGATGCTGGAAGTGAAATAAAGCAGACAGGAGAGAGAGTGCCAATGCTTGTTGTGAGATGTGAGGGTATTGCGGTGGTAGTTTGGCTTTGAATTAGAGAGGAGGACCAGTAAGTAGAAAGATGTTAAGATGTTAAATCTCTGGCATGGACTGATGTGTGTTTTCCAGCTGCAAGACGGCGAGGAAGACTGCTGTGCTGTGTCAAAACTCTTCTCTGACTTGGAATTGGATCCAATAAATGTTAGGGGCTTTATACAAATAAATCTATGAATAGGGCACATTATTTTCAGCTTTTCTAAAAAAAGTAATTGTAATTAAAAGAAAACATCAACTGCACAAAAAAATCTGGTGAAAAATCAGATTTTATTTTTGACTGTCTACAAAACAGCCATTCTGTATTTTAATTATTGATTTTCTTAACTTTCTTTGAGGGCGACAAGCTGCTGATAAATTCACAACCCCCATCACCAAGACCCACCCCCTCGTTACTGTTGCTACGCCTGTTTAATTTTTCACTTTAGCACTGCCTGCATACTGTTGGTGGCAAATCTACCACTCTAAATTAATGGTATTTTTTAAACAATGGGTTCCTGACCTGACTAGCAAAAGCACCTTTGATTTCCAGCTAGTAGTAATTAACATTATTCCTGTGAGTCGGTTGAAAATGTCAGCAGAATGAAGCTAAAGCTTACAGGTCTCGGGCAAAAAGTCAGCATCCTCACTAGTTGAGGATCCATGAAGAGGACATGGAAATAAAGGACCAGCATTAAACTTGTATTATGGTACAGTATCACAAGAACAAATCCAATATCTTATTGCTTTACAACGTAACTCTGTTTGGATGTTTACTATAAATAGATTTACGAGTTGCTTGGACAAACAACACAAAGGTTAGATTTATGATTCATTAAATCACACAATACATACATGAGAAAATTATAGGAGGACAAATTGATGAGGCCAATTTGGCTTCCCAAAATCAATGTACGTTACAGTTAGTAGCATCCAGGACTGATGTTACACCTGCTCCCACATGTGTCACTCCTGCACAGGGCTTTGTCTAACCTGTTACACCACAAAATAGTGTAGTTAGCCAATGATATGCGAACTCTGCCTTATAAATATAAAAAATAAATAAACTGACAACAAAGCTTCAGCACGCCTATGAAGAATATATTTACCGGATATAAAAAGACAAACGGCAATAACCTACTGTACATGAGATTCATCTGCAGACATCTAAACCTGGCAGTGTCTTGGTTTTATAATTTATCATGACAAGCCTTGCAATATCCTTCAAGGCCATTTCATCTTAGTGCGTGTCTGTCAGAAAGTGGTCCTTCCAACATCATTTTGATAGCACTCCAACCTGCCTAGTGCAATCAGCTTGGAAAACTCCACTATTGTCCTGCTGTATCATATTACCCCTTACAGGCACTTCACTGCTTGGAGAGCCGATGCACATTCATTATGTAGTTGTGTGTAATTTATGCTAACTCTCCATATTAATTTGATGCAATTGTCACAAAACAAGTGTTCATAAGAATACTCATTCGTTGTGTTTGACTCATGAATACTAAGTAAAGATAAAGTTTTACACTTCGGGCGTCATAAAATGAAAGAAGTCGATAAATAATTTATTGAAAGTCATTGAGCTGACCATCTGGATGGTGTCTATCCTCCGCAGCAGTGCTCTCACTGAATCATTTCCGTTGCCTTACCATTTCTATCATCTCCCTCTCTATGTTCCTAAGCTGGCTTCTCTCAGTTTGGCTTGGCACTCTACACTTTGGCGCTCCTGGTTCTGCTGGTGAAGAAAATCCTGGCATCACTTCCAGGGACTGCGATTCCTCCGCCTCATTCTGAGTCCTTGCCTCCTTCTATTTTCCCAGACGCGTTCCCAGAAGCCTGTTCTTTCATGGCACAGCCGAGCTCTCCAGATTCCTCCTCCATTTGGTCTTGGTGAGAACTGACTTGGAGCTGTGCTGAGAGGGTGGTGCCGTGGCCCCTCTCCAGTTGCCCG
The DNA here is from genome assembly GCF_963924715.1 of Thunnus thynnus. NCBI lineage: Eukaryota > Metazoa > Chordata > Actinopteri > Scombriformes > Scombridae > Thunnus > Thunnus thynnus. Next base: position 22,404,337 of record NC_089528.1, read on the forward strand.
GCCTGCCAGGATCCACAAGTCTTTCCAGTTAACGCGTCGATGCCAGGGCGGATGGGTGGGAGCAGAAGAGGAGGAGGAGGAGGAGGAGGAGGGCAGGAAGAGAGAGAGGAAAGCAGGCAGTGGGATTCTGGGATCACTTCGCTGTGACCCATATCCCTTCGTTCTGCTCTGAATGCCTCAGTATGAAAACAACCCAATTACTGTTGACCCCTGCACTGCCTCCAAAACACAGCAGCAGCGACTAATTAAAACTGAAAGGGTTCCCATTCCCTCCTTTGTTTTTGCTCAGTGTGTGACTTTGTGTGTGCGTATATACTTGTATTTAACTGAAAGACTCAATTTGGATCTGCATATTTGTGGCGAGTCGCGAGAAAAAGGCAAGATTGCATGCAGGTGTTTGTGCTGGAAAAATATACGATTCTCCATGTGTGGTTGTTACCCACTTGCTTGAAGCAGGGCACTTTAAAGGCAAAAGCAAAGCACAGAGTCGTCCAAACAGTCTGTTTCTCTCTCACCAGCCAGACCCTGGGGGCCTGGAGCGACGAGTCATCAACCTGCCGATGTGTCTGGCAGTGACAGGAGCTTCCAATCCAATCTCTATTTCATTCAATTATCATCCACTGCAACAGGCCTCTGCGTTGTTTGCCCTCAAGACTTGTGCCGCACCCACAGTAGCTAGCGTGTTTCGTCTGCGATGCTCTCTTGCTGTACCTTGACTAAAATCCATTTCTGTTCAAACACACAGCCCTGTGATATAGATAAACAAACTGTAATAGAAACAAAACCTCTGAGGATTTGTGTCGCTGAACAATGAGCCTACAAACTGATTCTTAAACATATAAGAAAAGACAAAAAGAGCAGATGTACAGTAGTTGTATGCGGTGGGAGTTAAATCATTAATTACTAAAGTGAACAAATGTCTACCAAATCATAAAAATCTGGGCAAGACAGTCTGTGATCTGTGACAAAACCTGGAGCTACTCCATTGACAATTAATTGGTGCCTGCACTTTGCTGGCTCACAAAACGCTTGTCTGAGCCTTTACACCCAAATGATTTCACTGGAGTGCTAACAGTTGTTAACAGGAAAAAGTGCCCATACCCACTCATGGCTATCCTGGGTGACATCATTGCAACTGCGAAGTCGACTCCATATTCATTGTCAGATGTCCAAGCATTTTTCTCTTGTTGGCACGTAATAAAAAGAATCTTTTTGTTTCTAAGAGGAACTCAAAAATGTGGAGAGGATTGTCTGAGGAAAAAAAAGCAGTCATTATTTTAGGAGAGGATTTAATTTACAGTGATCTTTTCTTTCCAGCAAGATTGTATTCCTCATATTTGTGCGCAATTCAGACTAAAGTGAACAAGTATTTGCAAATAGTTCTTGTTTGAACCTACTTGGAGGAGCTGACAGGTGGGATTTGGCATGTAGGGAGAAGTGAGACAGAAGCATACAGGATATGAATTTGTTTTATTTAATTTGGATTTGAAATACTTTTGTGACTGTCTCAACTTATTTGCACTTGTGATGATGTCCTGCCCATCAGACAGCTGGATTTACTGTACAAATACAATCTGACTGAGACTTATTTTACATTCAACTATTGCAGTATTTTTCAAATATGATGTCTCACTGCAATTTGAATGAGGTAAATCACTAAATTTTACTCCTGCCCTGTTTTAAAATCTATGATGAGATTATATTTTTACAGTAAGTAGCTGGTTAATATTAACATAGACATTTCTAGTTTTCATGTTGATATAAAGATGTTGATTTCCCTTGCCAAAATGTCACTCAGATAGTTGACAAAACAATCTCACCACAAGGTGCATTTGATAGCTGTTGAAACTTCAGTCATATCACATCATCTTCCTCACCAGATGCTAAACTGTCATGGAATTCTAGATGCTGAAAATTTCCATTTTTCTGAGCACTTTAGGGACTTCTGAAGGTTAAAAATGTACTTTTAGACTTAACATTTAAAACCAACATGGACAAGACGTCCTTGATGCCAAACAAATGTGCTGCATGCATATAGTATAAGACATTTGCAATTTTTGATTTATTATCTATTGACAAGAATGGTGTATTACCTTATGCTCTCTAGTATGCATGTGCATCCTTGTGTGAGTGCACAAGATTCAAACTAAGTAGAGGCCCACTCATCAAAACATTGCTACATAACACTAGTAGCGGTCAAAACCTCCACTGGGTTCCTACTTTTTCCAAGGTAAAGACAAACTTAATTGTCATGTCACACAAGGAATTTTGTCTCATATTTCCACCCTTAATCACTGACAGTAAATACTTACATAATATTATCACAGATGTGTCTTTCCTGGTTGGATTTAAGTGTTGCTCACATTGTATTGTTATTAGTGTTGCAGTTTTGACCACCTCTAAAAATGTTTTTGCATTTACACCTGAATTTTCACACCACATGGATGATTATCAATCTCTGGTGTGAAGAAGGGCCATATCTAGAAATATTTATTGATCAAACTGTCCTTAATATCAAACTGCATTTGACCTTCCTTCTTGTCAGACTATTTGGTTCCTCATTCTCCTTCACCCTCAGCAGCACCTCTGTCTGTCCTCTGGGAGACTTCAGCCCTTCTCCCACCCAGCAGATGGTCAAGGTCGAGCACTTAACTGGACTCTGCTGCACATCAAAGTGTGGCTCTGTCTCACTGTCTCGAAAGTAAAGTAGCTGTAAAACATATCACAGTTATTCTCTTATGAATGTCACCTCTGGGAGTACAACTAAATATTTTCAACTGAGGTGCTTTTTGTGGATTCATTGTGTTTTTCACTACCAAATCATAATTTAAAAAGAATTATAATTACCAAAAGCAAAGAAAACCGTTAGACGGGCAGAGACTACCGGCCTCTATACTGCATTTTATGTTGTGTGCCACTGGGTCGGTGCTGTTTATCCAGCAAAAACACAGCTCAAGGTTTCAAGATTTCACAACAGCAGATGGTGGAATGAGGGAAAGACAAAGTCAAGGAAAATGGAGAGAAAAACAGGAACATTTTTGCCATGCTTATCTTGCTAAGTGCAGACAAAGAAAAAAGATTTTACTCGAAGAAGCAGCAATATTATTCATGAGAAATTAGTTCTTACAATAGTTTTGAGAAACATCTGTGCTAACAACACCACTGTGGCGAGGAAGAAGATCCCCAACATCTTCACCATGGCGTTGTTTGTGTAATATTTTAAAATGCAACATCTTGTAACATTAATGATTAACACGGGGAAATTGAATTTAAATACTTGCGTGAGCCAACCAGTTAACCTGTTGCCTGTTACATGTCTCCTGGTTCTTGAGAGAGAGCAAAGGGGAGATTGCTTGTATGTGTCAGATCTGGTCCACGCTCCCCGAAGCAGAGGGCTTACAGAGCGCAGTGAGGACAGCCACATCAGGGCAGCCTACAGACAGCTGGCTCCCTCAGATGATGCATCGGCCTTGGCATCCTAATTGGCTCCAGTGCCTCAGCCAGGGGGCCTGGTGTTTCTGTAAGTGTGCACTCATGTGTGTCTGTGCATGTGTCTGTCTTTGTCTTTCGGTGGTGTATGGTATGGCTCTGTGTGTATGTATCTGCATTCTGGGGCTTCTTTTTGGATGTGTGAGAATGTTTGTGTCCAGGTGTGTGTGTGTGTGTGTGAGGCTCTTACTCTCCCTTTGGGTTGGGATGTACTTCCACTGACCTTTCATCTGCTGTGGAATCTGCACTAAGTATACACACACACACACACACACACACACATACACACGCACAGAGGACATGATGTTTTTTTAATTGTTTGTGCACATATGTATAGTATGTGAGTATGTATGTAGCTTTATTGTATACACATATATATATATATATGTGTATTTTCTGGTACAAATAAAGATTTATAGTGTTTATCTTATGTTGTTTTCTCTGTTTTTGATCAAAATGTCACACCAAAAAAGCGTCACTGAATTAAAATGTATTAAAAAAGCGTGTGTGTCTATGATTTCACTGCATGTTTGCATGGCATTAATCATTCAAGTGTGTGACTATGGTGTTAGAGTGTGTGTGTGTGTGCGCTCTTGCTGTCATGACTAATATCAGTCAAGTAAAAGATTATAAACAGAAATGACATGAGGCATTCACATTACCCTGGACTGTGTAATAAATGGAGTTAATTATTGTTGTCATCCTGTCTGTTACAGAACTGTCCGGTCACTTTAAGCGGCCGCGTTGGCCTGGTGGGGAGAGAAACTGTCCTGTAAATGAAAAGGTCACAGGTCCAACCTTAACAACAGTTTATGTGTGCATCACTGCAAAGGAGGGCATTTAAGTCGTACACGCCGCGGGGGGAGAGACACATCATGCATGTACATGTATCTCAGAGGAATATGCAAAGGGAAAAAAAAACCCTCGTTACTCAACTGTACTGTACTGTATGTGATGATTCACTGCTGGTAACGTCTTTTCATGTGCTAAAGAAGAAACTGCGTCAGTCCTACATACATAAATATCTTACAGCTGATCACTGATCACAGCTGGTACAGTATTTTGCTCCTCCTCACTTCTTGTTCAATCTCAGGACCCCATAGTGAAGCTGCGGGCTATAATAGCAATTTTAACATGGACCAGTGTTGACTGACTGGAAAAATAGGTTGTGACTTGCTTGAAATTGGAAGTATATAGTGGACCAATTACCCCTGTGGTGATGGCAATATACTAGTGTAGCTATAGGCTGGAGCTGCTGTGGGTGTAATTGATGTTGCTCGGTGGCTGCCAGAGAGGTTGGAGGCATGTAAACCACAGAGACATTTCCACTAATAGACCCTGCCAGGGGTCATGGCACACGCTACAGACCAAAGCACTTACAACCTGACCGGCTCTCTGGTGTCTCCTCCAATACACACTATCATATGTGAGGAGCAAGTTTGTTGTGGTGGAGGCGTAAACCAACCTAAACTCTCTTGACCATCTTGATCTTTATGATCTCCATTTACAGTATATATTATTAAGATTTATCAGGATATTTGCTTTCTTTCTGAGAGTAAGATGAGAGGATTATCAATCTAATGTGTATACGAAGGTGGAGTCAGGATGTGGTTAGCCTAATTTAGCATAATACTGGAAGCAGGGGGGCATAACTAGGCTGGCTCTGCCCAAATTTTATGCTATTGTTTGTTTACATAGCCTCTGTAGCCGGTGGAAGCCCGCATAACCTTTTTTTTTAAAGAGTAAATCATGCAAAGATATTCCAGTAGAGCCCTAGAATAAAATATAGACCTGGAAATGTGCATGATACGTCCCCTTTAAACCTGCATTGATAAATTCTTTTGACCATACAGCTGTAGACACAGCATTGACACATTATCGCCTTTTAAAATTAATAAGGCGAAGTTAGTAAACAATTGCCTATTTCAGAGACACTTTCATCAAAGGAACTGACCATTTATTATAAACAATTATACGGTTAGAATTGGCAGAAAATTCTCTGCTCTTTGAGGAAAATCTCAAAGAATCTGAGGACTCTTGTGAACTTCCATCAGATTGTATTTGAAAGGAAGACCATCATGAATTAATTTGTTCCCCTAAAAGTTACAAAATTGAGTAAGTATGCTATTATGAAATGACTGCCGAGATACACTTTCTGACAAATGTTTTAGTTTTGGTAATTATCAAAGACACAGAGTAGAGTGGCCACAGACTCCGTTTTACCCAATTAAGGATCATATTATCATTTGTGCGGCAAAGTATAGAACTATTCTGCAAAGATAACGATGCACTCCCCATTTTATGAGGGCATGAATCATCTAAATATGAGTCTATGATGGACTGTGCTTATGTGGAAGCTAATGAGCCACAGATGATGGATATCACGTTTATTAAGTGCAAGCACATTTAAATAACTCGTTTTTGGAAAATGATTGATTTTCCTCAGAAAACCTACACCTCAGGGTTTTACAATTAACATGCTATATACCGTACCCTGTAGAACATTTTACAGTTCCTGGTTGAGTACACTTGTTAAGTCCATGTACCTCTACAATTTACCTCAAAGAGAAGCAATGAACTCTACTTTATGGCCATGGTAGATGTTTTTTAAAAAAAAAAGAGTCAGTAAAGCTCAGCCACGTTCTGGTCGGCACCCAGATCCACATCATACAAATGTTATGAATTGGACAAATCATATTATTTCGCAGACTTTCCTAAAAGCATATAAACTAATGGATCAGAAGCATGTTCTGGGATCTGTTTTTGCACACACACCCCACCAACAAGTGTTCTGTGGTGCATTTATAACTCAATTTTCCAGGTACAGTACAGTGTCTAACCCTAGGTAACCAAGGCAACCACCTGTGATTTAGGTGCTGCATATGGAAGGCTTTAAGTTTGAAGGTCAGCTTCTATGTGCAAAATATGGTTACCCGGTGAAAGAAATCTCAACCAGAATGCAGCAATTGTCATCTCTTTCCTTCACTTTGTTTTTATACCATTTGTATATGTAAAAGCACCCACATAAGCTGTCATATTTTCCAGGGGATACTTTTTTTTTTTTTTTTGGCCACACGCAGATGTCAGACCCAGAGGGAGGTGCAACTTGTGCTGCATTCCACGAGTTTGACTTTGTGAACTACGTGCCATTTCACGAGTCAAGTGAGTGTACAACCTACAAGGGTACGATTGCCTCATCCTAATTTGCATATGCTGAAGGAAGAACAGGTACTGATACAATAAGAAGGAAAACATTTCATAATATAGGTATATGGCAAGGAATATGGTTACCTGCTGGAGTTTTTTTAGATTAAAAAGCAAAGTGCAGTTTTAGATGTAGCTGTATTCTTGACAAAATGTATTTCTTCAATCTTTAAATAACATTTAAGGTACAGAAATTAATGAATAGTTACAAAATGTGTAAGGCACAAATAACTTCTAATTGATGAAAATCAATTAGTTGTTCACAAATAACTCAGAGTTACTTAAAGACAGCCTGAATAGGAAGTGACTGTTATGTAAATATCCTTTGAATAATAATTTTTCCTTCCTTTCTTGCTTCTGTCTGGATCATGGATAGATTTGCAATAAAAAGTCAATAGCTATTTGTTGGTTTGCTTGGACGGTGGTCAACTTTACTTGAGTAGACACAAAAATGCAAGGAATATAATATAATGTAAGTAAGGTCATGTTAATCATGAATTAAAGGGGACATATGTTTTTTTGTGATTTTCTGTTATTTTTATTCTGTTATGATGCAGGATGCCAATGTTAAACATGGTCAAATGTCCAAAATGGGGCAGTGTCTGGAAGCTGACCAATCAGGACAGAGTGGGCTCATCAGGAGTTGGGCCTGAAAGACACAGGAGCTAAAACGGCCTGTTTCAGACAGAGGCTGAGCTGAGGGGCTGCATAAAGGGTAAGATAAAATAAATAAGGAGTTTTTTGAACTGTAAATCATGCAAAGATATTCCAGCAGAGCCCCAGAATTTAAATATAGACCTTGAAATGCGCATGATACCTCCCCTTTAAGGATGTATTCCTATCTTATTTAAGGAGAAACAAAAACGGTAACTAAATGGTTCACAATAAGGACGCAATAAGTAGTTATTTGTTCTGTAATCAAGAACAATATTCATTAGGGAAGCACTCAGCGCAGACTCACAGATACAGGAATAAATCATTAGTCACTGGTTAATGAACATATCAGGTGTTCTTAAAGGGATAGTTTGGAGTTTTTGAAGTGGGGTTGTATGAGGTAGTTATCCATAGTCAGACATTACTGACTATGGATAAATATCTACCAGACCCCCCCTCCCTCCCCCAGTTTGGAGAAGTAGGCATGAGTACTGGCACAGAAGCTAAGCTGTGTAGTTGTGGACGGGGCCTGTAGCAAAATGTATTTAAGCCACCTAATACGGAAAATATGTTTTGCTGCCGGCCCCGTCCAGAGCAGTACATTGCTTAGCTTCGGTACTAATACTTCTTTCTGCTGCTCCAAACTGGGGCCAAGATCTGCCAACTCAAATCTACTGGAGGTAATAGACTGACTGTGGCTGTGGCTCAGGAGGTAGAGCGGGTTGTTCACTAATCGAAAGATTGGCGGTTTGATTTCTGGCTCCCCCAGTCCACACGTCAAAGTGTCCTTGGGCAAGATACTGAACCCCATATTGCTCCTGATGGCTGTGCCACGGGTGTGTGTGAATATGTGTGTGAATGATTAGATCCTACTAATGTGCAAGTTGGCAACTTGCATGGCAGCCTACCATCAGCATATGAATGTATGTGTGAATGGGTGAATGTGGCTTTGAGTGATTGGAAGACTAGAAAGGCGCTATATAAGTGCAGTCCATTTACCATTAAAACCATACTTCAAAAAAGCAACATATTATCTACTATAAAGTCCTTGATTCAGTGTTCAAAAACTATTTGTTACTAAGGCTGCTACCAATGATTTTCATTATTGATTGATATGATTACCTGCCCTCCATGCTCACCTATGCTCTCATCTTATGTTATAGACTGTATTTTTATGGTGACTCTCTGTAACTGTCTACCCGCTGAATCACATTCTCTTCTCCAAACTCTGTAATTGGTCTCAATATCTTTTTCATTGGCTCTTACTTTTTAGTTCTTGTCTCCTTTTGTGATCATTCTTTGTGGTCACTGAAATACTGTCCTTGACTGCTTGTATTTTGGTGATTCATGATGATTCTACCATTGTGTTCATCTTAAATTGTTATGACAGCTGGATTGAGGCAGCTACAATCAAAAAATAATATCTTCATTGTGGTGGGCAATACCTGAATGAAGACAGAAAAGTCAGATTTTATCCTCACATGAAACTAAAATGGAATACACTCTAAGGACAGTATGTGCAGAGCAGACATGTGCAACCACCACAAACTGCTGATAGCCACAGAAGCTCCAGAAAGGTCACACTGTTTCTACAACGTGTCCGTCAAGTGCTGATCAAACGACTTGCAATGACACTTCCTTACCTACTGCAGTGTGAGCTAGATGTGACGTGACATTTTGGTGAATTTGTCCTTCAGAATACACAACCTTCATATGAGAGGTTTACATCATATAGCCTTGCACAGTGCAATCTTATAGGAAACCTTATGTACACTATCGGATGTTCAAATCTGAATCCCATTTCCTGGAAAGGTTTCCTACCTGGCTGTTATTTCCTCTCTGTCACACACACGAATTTTCAGCGTACACCAGAATATCTGTTTACATCTTTTGTTGAGGCTTTAACGTTTGCCCTCCTCACTACGAGCTACAGTGTTACTAATTAAAGATTTAAGTCTTTTATATCCCAGCCTTCAGCAAGCTACTCCACATGAGAGTGTAAGTTTAAATGCTAAAATATAAATGTTATTTTGTTGGCACACGGACCTTATTAGGAAAGTGGCTCCTTAAGGAAAACAATTTCAAACTGTGACCACATCGCCATATGTTTTGATATTGTTTGTTTTCAGCGGTTGTGGCAAGGAGAGTATGCCTCAATTACTGTGGCGTGTTGTATTCAAGCCTGCCTCTTTCAAGCCCTCCTGCATTCTGAACCAGTGTACTGTTCCTCATTAACATTTTACTGTGGTGTGACCCTGCCATTCATTTACAGACAATTGCTTCCTGACAATGTTTTTTTTCCTTCCTCTCAAAGGAGAGCAGCCCATTCTCTCCAGAATGTTAATGCCTTGTAAATCCAGGAGTGAGGCTGAGTTGAGAGGGAGCGAACTACCTTCTCTTCTTTTGGTAAGCGTTATTAAAAAATTCGATTAGGGTGCTGAACCATAGACAAAAAACATTGCCTTCAGTGTTAGTGCGCTTTTTTCTCAGAACACAAAGTCGTTTTCTCTCAGCTGAAAGGGAGACATTTGCCAGGTTTGTACTTGGCAGAAGATCTAGGCGACACAAAAAGGGATCGATTCTCAGTCGTCTGCAGGGTGAATTTAGAATCAATGTCTGTTCAGGGGCAGCCGCAACAATGAGTGCTTTTACATGGACTTGAGTATCCTGGTTATGATCGGGTTTTTTGAAGTATCCCGTTTTTGTGTACATGTAAACATCATATCCCGATTTCAGAAACCTGGATAAGCCCTTATCCTGGTTTTGAGAAAGTTTATTATGCTAGCTGAAGTACTCCAAAAGAAACTGGGATACTGTTGCATGTATACATCTTATCCTGGTTTCTGACTGCTGCTGACAACCTGCGCTGGCGCGGCTTCAGCCAAGTAATGTAATAGAAACACAAACAATGGTGGCAACGAGAGCATCTCACTTCTGGAGCAATGAAGAAATAGAGTTTTGTCTTTTGGTCATGAAAGAATTAAATTTACTTGGCAGTTTAGATGGGAGAAAGCATCGGAATATTCATTCCTATTCAAGTCTGTAGTATACAGGCTACAGAACACCGGTTTCTCAACACGTACAGTGGAGCAAGTCAGGTCAGGGTGGAAAATACTCAAGAAACATTATTTACAAAATTTTGGACAAGATGCTTGGTCACTGTCTGCTCGCCACTACAGAAGACGATGTTGTTGACATTGGCTTCCCATGCTGAGCCTCCCTCCACAGGGTGACACATCAAATCCAGGTAAGTTGTTTAGCTAACGTTAGCGCGTAACCTATATATCCTCAGTATTTTTCATGAATGAACAAGTAAATACAGATTCAAAATGTTTATCTAATTATAATATATTCCAATCAATAGATATGGATGATGACACATTTGAAGAGGATTTAAGCTCAGGGAGGGCCAGTACCTCTGTAGCAGCTCATGACACCTCTGCATCCACTAATACTGATAGACTACCTGCATCTGCTGAAGGAACCTCTACACATTCTTCTGCTGTTGGATCCTCCCGATCCACAACACAAAGTAACTGGTGACATACTGCAAGTTATAGCCCAGGTGATAAAATATACTGTAGTCTTTTTAGCTTGATCCTATGACTTTGAATATATATTGATTGATAGGCCCTCCTACTGTAAAGCTTTCCATAGTACATAGATGCAGTGATATTAGGATGTAAACCAGGTAACCAGTAAAATGGTGATAATGTATGTAGCTGACTGCAAATAATAAAATATCTAATTATGATACATAACACTTCATTAAGGTATTATCTTAAATCATGAATTATATTACACTGACACGTGTCCCAACACATAAATAAACCAGACCATATCATGAATGTATTTGAGGGACATACGTATGTATATATATGTAAATGCAAGTAACCTCATCAAATAACGAATAGCAAACCCAAATGTGGCAGATTACATTTTGCAACCCAGTAAATTACATTTGAACAAGTAAGGCTGATGCCATATGAAGAATACTCCCTGCTTACACCATTTAAACTGGTTTTAAAGCAAAGGATTTATTTTGTTACGTGTATTGTTGTCTCCAGACAGGACATGGCACAGAAGGCTTCATAACACTACTAGCCGACAGCAAGATTTCCTGGAAAGGTTCCAGCAAACCCAAAATGAGTGGATGGAGTGTCAGCATGCAAGAGAGCTACGAGCAAGAGCGTAGGCTTCTCACTGAAGTGATCCAACAAAGCAATCGCTCCATGGAATAAGTGGTGAGCTAGTTGCTGAGCAGGATGACAGGCTCTCACATCCCACCATCTTTGCAGCAAAGGTTCCCTTATGGCAGTCCTAATAAGATCCATTATGATGTCCCTCCACCTTATTACCTTGCATCTGGCACCTCTCAACAGGGGAGAGGAAGAGCAATGAGAGGATGACCCTGAAACCTCTTTTTTTGAACTTTGAAGTTTGACAGGAAGACATTTGTTCTAAATTTTCAAGTTCATTTTACATGTTTAACTTGTTACAGTTCGCACTTAAAGGAGTACCTGTTTTCAGTTGTAATTTTGCTATTTTCCAGGTTTATTGGATTTCTATATTGTTTTTTATATTGTGAGCCAGTTGACCAGTATTTTTCTATGCTAAAGTATTTTAACAATGCTAAAGAAATTATTATTTTTTTTGTTACAAAAATGTTATACTGTGGGCAAAAAAAACTACTAGTGTTTTATCAAAAATCCATAACCCGTAATGGTCAACAAGAAACTTGCCCAAGAAATACAGAACATGTTAACAGTTCAATAACCCAACACCATTAACACCTTGTCCGTGGCAGCTAAAGGACACACACCTTGACGGAGCGGAAAGTTTGCTGCCATGTCATTTTTGAGTGCCTCTCTAGCTCCCTTGTCATCTGCATTGACAGTATTCAGGGCTGCGGAAATTGTTCCTCCAGAATTGTTGCCTCATGCATCCATCTTGGGTTGCCTTGATCCTTTTCTTTTTCACAGAAGTTTTGTAGTGCACAGCATGTCGCAATCAGATAAGGGGAAAAAGAGCAGCGCAGATCGCTTCTTTTCAAAGGAATTCTCCACCTTGCTTTTAGTCTCACAAATTCAATTTCCACACAGGTACAGGCAGCACTAAGATATACATTAAAAGACTCCTGCAAAGGGGTCAGTCTTGGAGACCTTGTGTATCCTTTCATGAGCCACTCTAGCAGTGGATAAGCAAGGTTACACATGATGAAAAAATTTACAACTTGTCCGTCAACTTCCAAAACTCTCTGCAAAGAAAAAAAAAAGATGAATAATAGCAGGAGGAAAAGGCTTCAGATTCTCCTGATTCCCACAATATACAAGAAATTCACATCTACGAGTAAGTGTAAGCTTTGAAATTGTATACTGTCATACTATAGATTTACCTTGGGCAACTAGTTAACCTTTTTGAACAGATGTGACTGCCATCATGGGCTCTGCCAAGCACTTTACAGTTCACACTCCAAAAACTAAAACACAAAGTAAGGTTTTGTTAGATTTCTATCAGAGAGGTTATCTGTGACAAGGTGTGTTTTTATCCCAATCTTTCCCCTATTAGGTTTTAGCTTTATGAATAATCTTGACTGCTTTTTACTTGAGCACTGCTGATCAAGAAAAAGCTACATGCTAATCAGAGTCGTTTTATACAAACTAGGAATTGAAAATTCACTAAAAAATGGATGATTTTACTGTGTCTTGATGAGAAGGATTTTATTCAGTAAAAAACTTTACTATTAGATATAGGCGAATTTACTAGATATATGATTGAGTGAACGCTGTTAATATTGGTCATATAATTGATTTTAGAAGATATTTCATATCTAGTTTTTAAGCTAAGTCAGCTGGTAATGTTTTTCATTGCTCTGCTGTTATTCCTGCTTAAAAATAAAAATAAAATATATTTATAGGTAACTGGCTGACTTTCTCATCCTGTTTTATGAAATGTCTCCTATGTGTCGTAAGAAGAGGACAGTAAAAAAATAAATATAACGGTTTATGAAGTCTTGGGAGCCATCACTAGGGGGCGAGATGGGAACATGGTGGAAGTTGATCACCGATCACTTGTGGAAGTCCGTAGAGCTGTTGAAAGTGCTCGGCTATCTGGATGGCTTCCTCCTGGCTTGTGACTATTATGAGGTGGCTCATAACTTTGTCCACCGCACTGCAACAGAACATATACAATTGTTCTGACTGTGCCTATGTGAACCCCAAACTGGTTAGCAACCGAGCGATATTCCCCAGAACCAGTTTGTACAACACTATGGCCACTCTCATTGGTAATGGAACCAGTGATCATACTGTTGTTTCTTCTGGTCCCATGAATGGTTCAACTGTGTCACAGAGCCGGTAAAAGGAGGCCCTTCTCATATGGAAATTTTCTCTCCACTAGGAATCACTGAAATCGATCATCATTGGATAGTTTTGGGTTTTCTAAATGTGTGCAAAATGAAATCAATCATTGCTGTGATTGCACAAACACAGAACACTTTTTTTTTTCAATTTCCAGGCCCAGATGTATCTAAATGTAGGTTAATTAAGGATGTAAAATGAATGTAATATAACTAAATACATTTACTACACTACTGCACTTACAGGACATGACTGGCAGTTTTCTTATTCAGTCAACAAATCTCATGTGTGGAGCCAAACAAACAATGAATTGATCCTACTTAAAAGTATTGTGTGTATATCCAAAGCCTGATATACCATATTCCTCTGTTCCATACACCTCCATTGTGGTCCAAAAACTATTAAACACATGTCAATGAGCCGCACTGTTGCACTGGCTGACATGTTCCCTTGCCACAAAGAGTTGGGTCAGGGTAGTTTGTTTAGAAACGGTTCCAATAATAAGAACAGTGATCACGTTTTCAGTCTCCAGAGAGCAGTTCTATGTAAGGCACTACACTGTACATTGTAGTACAAAGTAAATAGGTTGTGATATGTAGCACAACAAGCTAGTGAAGCTCTGTAACTGGAACTATGTTCTTGCACATGCACAGTGGCATCTTACACAGAACTACTCTCCAGAGACTGAAAATGTGATGGCTGTTATTAGTCTATGGAGCCATTTCTAAACAAACTAATGTGACTTCCTCTTAAATTTCACTACATTTCAGAGGGAGGTACTGTATTGTACTTTTTACTCCCCTACATTTAACCCCACAGCTGATTCAATTTTACATACAAAACGGATGACTGACAAAAAATAATGCAATTCTATGGGCTAAACAACTCCATATTATATAAAGTAGTTAAAATGAGCTCCACTGGCCAACTACAGCAGTGAAAAGCTGCTCACACATTAATGCATTGGTAATTATAATCCAGTGATATAATATATAATAGTATGACACTGACAGGAGCAATTCTGAGTACTTTTACTTTTGATAACTAAAGTACATTTTTCTGATAATAATTCTATACTTTAACTTATTTTGAATGAAGGACTTACTTGGTATTTAGTATATTTTAATAATGTAGTATTGCTACTCACTACTGTAAATAAATATAAATGATCTCAACCATTGTTCTTCCACCAATTGCATGCACCTCCATCTCAGTCAAGGACAGCATGATAAAAGTCAGCCTTTACTGACTCCCTGAGCCATCACACCTCTTGCTTCCCTGTTCCGCTCAGACGCACATGATGAGCACAGTCCAGACAAGTTCAGCCGATCGATCAGGCGTTGGACTATTTCCATACAACAAATCAATTCGGAGCAGTGGCATGTTGTTCACAGGTATGCAAAGGTACACGGGGAGCAGACCTCCCTTAAGATCAAAGTCTGCGTTTTGTTTTCACTTTCATTTTGTGGTGCCACACATCACCCTCAAGCAGGTGATGCATTCATACTGCCAAAATTACCTTGGGAGTAGACAGAGAAATGAAAGTTGTACTGTATGAAAAACATTTTCATAACAACATGAAATTCCTACACAAAGAATATTGAGCTGTGGAATGTTTATGGTACAGCTGAAGGCCATGGACTGCCTCTTACCAAGCTGCCTGTGCTATATATTTTTCTCCTCTCAGGTACCTTTTTTTTCCCCTGCAATGCTTCTCTTTAGCTCGTGCCGCTGCTGACCGGGAGGCACCTGCGACACCTGTATTAGATAAAGAAAACAAGCGTTGGTGCTGGATGGCTCATACAGCTATACTTGATAAAAGATAGCATCTCTCCCTTTTTCTCTCAGTCTCCTGCCATGGGCCGGCCTCCTCCTGTTTCTTCTGCTTCCTAAACCAAATCTCCTTCCTGGGGGACATTGTCGGGCACCCTGTTGCTGGGTAACCAAAGAGGATTGTGGGTCAGAGAAATTATCAGTTGAATACCAACAGCAACTCCTCAGCTCTCAGTGCAGATAATGATATCGAACCTGAAGCCTGACAAAAATATGATTTCACCTGACATGGCTGTTTTTTTTAGTGGGAATGTGTTAATTATGATGTTCTTTTTCTTTCGCTGTTCTCTCAGTTTTGAGTGTGACTTTTTAAAAAAATGTGTTTAATGTGTTATTGTACTGTTAAAGAATTGTCCATTGGCTCATTGTTACCATTATTATTGAGTTTTAGAGAATGAATTTACAAAGACAGGAGAGGCAAGACAACATGTTATTTGTGAATAAATAGCTTGCCTCAATATGTTAGATAAAACTGAAGAAAATGCAAACCATCTGTGATTATGCTGTCAAGATAAATGATTTCATGAATCACAAATGAGAGTAAAACAAAGCCTTATGTAAGAGTATCTGTGGTCATTTCCAAGATTTTAATATTTCAAGAAATTATGTGCAGTAATTAGGTTTATTGACAGCAGCAAAACAGCAGTGAACCAGTTTTCAATCAGCTCTATCCAACTGAGATATGAAGCAACTTTGGCAGACATCCATCTCTGAGCTGTTTAACACATGTCTAGCTATTTCAGAATGTGAGATAAAAAATTAATGGCTTTAAATAAATTTGGGTAAAATATAATACTGAGCCTGTGAGTATATTAATACCAGTTATGTCTGAAGGCATCAATTATTGACAATGCATTCCTCATGGTCGGGTCAGTACGAGCTGAACAATTCTGGCAGTCACAATGCACATCTACAATTATAGGGCTGAATTGGAGGTGACTGACAAAACATGAGCGAATGTATTCTCGCCTTTCATAAAATACATTTCACAGATCCGAGCTTTGACAGAATAGATTCCTGTAACTTCTCCCAGTTCACTGGACTATGTAATCAACTTTAGGTGGTCTACCTTTATTCAAGTAACGCTCTGCAGAATGTTGTAAGAAATAAATGCACGTTCTTCTTTTTATAATGCTGATTGATATAATACAGTATAGTAATATTACACTAATGATTCAACCAGTTTGGTAGAACTTTTATTTCTTTTATTTGGGTTTTTTCATAATAAGCTGTTCACTTATCTGTGATTTATTCAAATGGAGCAGTTCTTTTCAGTAAATCCCTCTGGAAACAACTGCACTCAACACAACAAACTAAACTCTGTGTTTCTGTCTGAAAGTCTCAGAACATGGTCTCTTATCATTACTACCAGATTACACTGTTCTTACCAGTAATCTTCCTAGTAAATTATTGGGGAATTACATACCTGTAAAATAAAATATTACTGCTTTAGTTCCAAACATGAACGCCTGTGAGAGCCTTCTCTATGCTGCCAGTAATACAATTCTGGTGGAAGAAATCTGAATCTAATTGGTAAAAAATACTGGAATCAGCCTAAAAATGTTTCTTAATCTTCCCCCAAGTTGCTAAAATCCCCCAAAGTCCCAGAAAAATACTGAAAACAAGCAGCCTTCTCAGTGGCTACAGCCATGTGTTCAAACTTAGCCTAATTATAGCGGAAATTATTAGTAAGTTGCAATTTACGCATTTCTAAAATAAATGCGGTTGCATCACAGATATATAACATAATTCAACAACTAAACAGTTACATATGCCCCTAGGGTAGGTTTAATCATAAAATGTCACAGAATTATTCTCACTAACGGTAAAACAGCATTTTTTCTGCCACACAGCATCATTTTTTCATTAATTGCTGCCATTTTGCAACACAGTAATCCAGTACGGGCCTAATATACTGATATGATATTTCAATATCCATCTAGCTTACTACGACGTGCTACAATGCGAAATGGCTTATGCCAGCCAGAAACCTAATGCGCATGATAACCATGACGATGGAACTCTATCTCTGATCATTGATGGGCCACTTGCCTTAGTTATGACTTTACGTCCAAACGAGTTAGATTATGCCCCAAGTAACTGTGGTGCAACCAATTTTTGTAGCTGATTTGGTTACAACTGAACTAGTAGTTACTAATCCGCTAGTGTCGACTTTACACCCTAACTTAGGACCGAACTTACACATAGCTGGTGCAACCAATTGCTGATTAGGATTTAAAAAAGTGGAATCAGTGCATCCCTAGTAGTTATCAAAACACCATGGAGGAACAGACAAAAAAAGGAGAACCATTCGAAGATACTTGAAGTTGGCTCTCCAAAACAGACCAGGAATAACATGTCACACCGTTCAGATGGCAAGCTATTTCTACCAAGCTGTGCATGTACTTCTCCTCAAGACTAAACATAGATACTGTAAGCTAGTGCATTGAGGTCCATGTGCTAGGCAGTGTTGAAATGGCATGCAGATACAAACATCTTGATTCTGGAGCCAAGTGTTGAATCATCTGCTGATCCACTTCAGCATTCTAATCAGGGGCCTTAAATTGGTGGTCCAATGCAGGGAGCCAAGCTCAGCCAAGCACAAACGGCCTCAAACATGTGACTGCAGCCATTTGAATAGAAATGGCCCCAGCTCGGCAGCATGCCACAGCACCCAACCCAACGTCTCTGTATTTGAAATGATTGTGCTATTTACCCCACAAGATCCACTTTGCTTCTTTTCTAATGGTGCTTTAGCTGGGCACATTTGGGTCAACCGTTTAAACTCTTTTACCTCATTGAATGAGTGTATTAACAAAGAGCTTCTGTTTCGTTCAGCACTCAAACTAAGACAGAGGCTGATAAAACCTCTTGAAAATCAAGGTCATTTTTATATTGGAGCATGCTGCATCATACAATGTCGACACTGTTAGTTGAGGTCTCTGGATGATTTTGATAGTTTGTGCTTTGGATGTTGTTTTGTACAGATTTGCAGGTGAGAAAAAAAGACAGTGGTTTAAATTCCCCTGTGCAGATACTAAGATTAATGAGGCTAACTGGAGTTTTTTTTTATTGCGACCAGACCACTAACCACCAGGACTCTGAACTCCTACCCACTAATTACTTTGTGAGTGTGTGTACTCATGCATCTGTGTGCATGTGCATTCCTGAGCGAGTGTACGTGTGTGTGCATGCTTTCATGTGCAGTGGGCTACACAGACAAGTGTGTAAGCAGGAGAGGAGAGAGTGAGCAAGAGAGAATATGATAATATTTGTCTGAGTCAATGAGTTACTCACCAGAGTTACTAAAAGCCTCACAGCTAAAGCGTGGGAGGCTCTTCTTGTGTGTGTTTGGTATGTACAGTATGTACAGATGGGGATATGGATGTGGTATGTGTATTATGTGTATTAGTGTGGGTGTTTGTATAGTGGGGGGGTGGGGGAGGGTGGGTTGAGAAGGGGGCACTGCTTGGTGAAGCTGAAAGAGGAGAGATGACATGCTGTCAGTCTGAGTTGACGGTCATCGCTCAATGCTTTAGTGCCTCCTGACACTTTCTATTCAGACCAGGGAGACCATAGAGCGCCTCCGGCATGCCAAGGGATCTCGCTTTTTAATTGAGCCTTTACCCAAGATTCATTTCACTCTGCACCTAGGGCCTCACTGGGAGCAGACAAAACCATGAGAGTGACAAAACTGGGCCTCATATTGTTCAGGCTTAGAGGCTGGTAGAACCTAGACCTACATAAAAAAGCTAACCTTTAGAGACATTATCCTGGTTTCACAGGCACCAAAACCTCACTAATCTGAACCTCTAGCATGTGAAAGTAATTTTATAGTAAGAAGACCCCATTTCAGTGCTGTAAGACCTCCATTAGCCAATGTAGCCTCATGGTTAGAGGTGGATCCCCTGAGTCAGAGGATATTCTTGATAAATATAAGGAGGAAATGACCTTGTGCAAAATACCTGAGCAGTGAAATATGACATTAGAATGTAAAAGACTGCAGGATTTTGTCAGTCTTTATTAGTGCTGAAACAATTAATCAATTAATTGCTCTGATGATCAGCAACAAATTAATACTAAAACTATTTTGATAACCAATTAATCATTTTAAGTAAGCAAAAAAAGACGTCTCAGCTTTTCAAGTGTTAGGATTTGCTGCTTTTTGATGTTTTATATCTTTTATATCTTTGTAAATTTAATATGTTTGCTTTGGACTGTTGGTCAGAGAAAGCAGCTGTGTGTCAAACAAGACTAGTCAACAAATCATACTGACTCTTGTTATTACCTTCATTATACTCTGATTAACATTCCATAAAGTCGACGACACATTAAGCGATGGTCCATTTCAGACAGGCAGTCACGTGGAAATCCCTTTAGAGGATGAGCAGGAATGGGTTGATGACGCGTGGTTTTGCCCTTGTGTTCTTATGTAACTTCACTTCAAAAAGAGAACCGGATCTCTATGTGACTTAATCTCTAAAGCCTGTTCTGACAGTGGAGACGAGAAACCACGGAGAGTCCTAGTAGGCTTCATTAGCACCAGCTGGAAAGGAAGGGCCTCACCTGCTGTGACAGATCTCCTCAGACCTCTCAGAGCAAACAATGTGCTTCATTATTCTCCTCCTACGGTGGCTCTGCTGGTCCAGCGTGATGACTGCCTGCTAGAAATGGATTCAATCTGATGTAGAGGGTCTGTGTGACTATTGCAAATGAATAGAAAGATCAGACAAGGTGCTGAGATGCACAAAGCTCACTAATTAATTCTGAAACATCAAATTTTTCAATCTGATATTATCTTGACACAAGAGTAGTCACATTTATTTGAGGACATTTATTAATGTGAATTAAAAAGAAAGAAAATTACATGTGAAGTAGCACTGAAAACATATTTGGTAATACAGTTTTAATAGCAGACTGAATTAAGAAAAGTTAAGACTCAACACCAAAATAAAGGAGGCAGGGAGGTGAGTAAACATGTCATTTTCAAAATATCATATTGCAATAGTGAGATGCATTATTTCCCAGATTTTTTCCAGATAGCACTAGTAGTTTTGTGTCACACGAAAGAACACAAATGAAGAATTGTGTTTATAATGAGTTGTTCGTCTCAAAATAAGTCCAAATTGGATCAGCTGCACCTGAGCCATTGTGTATGATGGACAAAACAGTAAAGTGGATGAATTAAAAGTCTCCCCTCGCCCACTCTTCAGGCAGTCATACTTGTTGAGCAGTGATTTTAAGACTGGATGAAATAAATAAATCACTCGTTGAGATGGACGTTTTTTGCGGTGTATGGACAGGAGCAATTTCCCTGGTGACAGACAGCTCAATAGTGATCCCTGTCTCTGTGTCTCAGTGTGTGTTCTGACTCCCTGCCTGTTAATAAGCAAACCTCCCCAAAGGCACAGCTGGCTTCTCTGCTTGCCTTGTTACCAAGGCCTGTCCTATCAATACTAAATTTAATGGAGCGGCCAGGATGCAAAATGCACAGCACAGGGCTTTTGAATGTGTATATACTGCACAATAGGTGACTTTTTTATGATTTAATGTAATGCACACAATGGCTCTGCAATGAATAACATATTGGCCACAAATATAAGACTGTTTTCTCCTTCAGAAATTATGTTTTAATAAGACTGAATCAGCTGTCAGAGGCTACACTAAATGTACAGTGGTGCTAAATGCTAATGTCAACATGCTAACGTGTACAATGGCAATGTGAACGTGCTGATGTTTAGCAGGCAATGTTTACCATGTTAGTTTAGCATTCTAGCATGCTAACATTTGTTCAGTAGCATGAAACAAAGTACAGCTAAGGCTGATGGAAATTGTCATTAGTTTTGCAGGTATCTGGTGAACCTAAATATGAAAAAATTGAAATTTTGACCTGATGATTGGGCTAGATGATAAATCAAGGGATCTTCAAAGTCACTAGGGTATGTCATCTGGGAACCATGAATGTCTGTACAAAGGTTTGTGCCAATCAACCCAGTAGATGTTGAGAGTTTTGACTGGATAAGTAAAAATTTTGACCTTCTGGTGCTAGACAAAATATCTGAGGATCACCAAGGACTAGATACCTACCAATGTACAACAGCAGACATTGTTTTTAAAGGGAGCAGGTACAAAGTCTTGTGCTACAGAGTGATTATGTCACTTTGATGTGATGTACAGTTTTATGGATTTTTGTAGACTTAATGTTGCTAGGCTAGCTATTGTCTGTCTGTCTGTCTACAGTGTGTCTTTTAATAGTTATTAATATAATAACTATTTTGTTTAGGTTCGTCTGGTGAAGTGATAGGTTGTCTGGCCTCAAAAATGTCCAGTAAACCCAGTTTAACCATTTAACCTGACGAGTATCCCCGGACATCTTTATCACAGCAATGGACCAGGCAGTTGTCTTTCAAACAGCCAAGAGAAACAATGTCCCAGCATGTCATGTTAGAAGACAGCAAGCTCAAAAAGATGGAAAAAAAATTGGGGTCCAAAGACTGAAAACTTCCACAAGCTTGAAAGAAGAGAAAAATAGAACGCACCAATATTCAGCTGAATAGTTTGGAAATAACCAAACAACTTTATAGGTATAAGTCTTTATCCATAAGCAGGTGTTGCAAATTGGGTGTATCTTGTCAAGATAGTACATTTATTTTAGCCAAAATAGTACTAATTTCCTTGAAGTGTTCAGGTTTGTTCAGACCATACCTTTTGGTTACAGGCTGTACTTTGTTGTGTCATTGTATTGAACTGCATTGTGATGAATGATGTCTAATAATCGGTCCTGGGGCCTATTTTATTCTCCATATACATACTTCCACTAGGACAGATTAGCGACGTCTCCTACCATTTGTACGCTGATGACATCCAGTTATACTTTTCCTTCAAACCTGATGAGCTTGATAGACTGTCTGTAATGAACAACTGTTTAAATGCAATTAGGAACCGGATGGCAAATAATACCTTGCAGTTAAATGCAGATAAAACTGAAGTCTTGATTATTGCTCCTGATAACCTTCACTCAGTGATCAGGCAGAAACTTGGTGCCTTGTGCTCGTCTTCTCGGTCTAGTCCTCATGATCTTGGTGTGATTTTTGACCAATCCAGGAGTTTTGATGCTTACATTAGGACACGACTCGATCATGTTTCTTACACTTAAGAAACAAAGCCAAACTAATACATACTTTTATCTCTTCATGACTAGGCTACTGTAATTCTCTTTTTACCCGCCTTAATAAATCTTTGGACAGCTTACAAACCATCCAAAATGCTGCTGCTAGGCTTTAAACATGATCTGACAGATGGTCACACATTACACCTATTTTAATCTCACTACATTTTTAGAATTTATTTTAAAATCTTGGTGCTCGTGTACAGAGCCCTACATGGCCAAGCTTCACATTATATCACCACAAGCTGAGCACTTAGGTCCTTTAACCAGGGTCCTCTAAGTGTCCCTCGGACACATTTTAAGACATGGGGAGATTGTGCATTCCAGTTGGCAGCACCTAAGCTTTGGAATAGTCTCCCTCAAAGTCTAATAGTCTCTGGACTCTGTTGAATCTTTTAAAAAGCAGTTAAAAACCCATCTGTTCAGACAGGCATTTATGTAGCATGTGGTATTTTATGTTTTAAATTGTGTTTTATGTCTGTTTTTTCTCTCCTGTGTGTTTTATTTGTTGTTTATCTTTGATTTATTTATTGTTTTTTTCTGTGCCTGTGAAGCACTTTGTTACTGGTGTCTGTGAAAGGTGCTATATAAGTAAACTTTACTGAATTAATGTTTTTCAGACTCATTTTGATACATACAGGAACTGAATTATTTAACACCTTGCAATGCACTAATACAATAAACAGCCTTCAAAGTGACCACACAGTCGAATCAACACCTCTCTGTCTGAACGACAAAATTAACATTTAGAACTGGACTGTTGTATTGCATTACATTGTACTGGGATAACACTCTGTAAATACATGCCAGACTTTCTGCATTTACTCACATAATTTATATCTATATTAAAAAGAACGTAAGTCCAATATCATTAACAGTTATGCAGTTCACCAGCAGGCACAAATTACAATAAGAAAAAAATAATATTTGAAGGGTTTCATCCATAAAATTACATTAAATTTGAGAGCCTCATGAAACAGACAATATTATTCTTACAAATGTTATCTTCCAACCAAAGGTTGTGAGATGGTTAATGACTAAATTACAATCCATAGTAAGTTTTACTTTTATTTCAAACTGTGTAAAAGTGAGTGTCTTGCTTTCTGAATAGTATTTCATTTTATAATGAAACTTTACTTTTTTCATTCCAGAGACTTTTTGGTGTGAAGATTTTTCATTATGATGAGTCATGAGGACGGGCTGTAAATGGCTGCTTCTGGCAGCCTGAGGTGCCGAGTCAATTCATGTGGATATAGCAATGCTTTTTCTGCTAACAGAAACAGCGGGTCTAGCAAAATTCCTTTTTCCTTCATTTTAGCACATTTTTCAGAAAAAAAAAAAAAAAAGTGTCCTCCATCCCTCCCACCTCTCCAACATTGTAATTCTTACGCAAACACAAAATCAGACACACACAGAAAGAAAGAAGCAGGAATGAATATATACCTGCATTGACTGCAGTCAAAGACACATACACAAGCAGTGGCTGTTCACATTCATATGTTGTATTACTATACTGTACTACTTCCACTCATATGTTGTATACTTAATTGGTTAGACTCACTCCTTTACCTCTTAATCTCAACTTAATCCTTCTTCTAAAGTTAACCTTGAGCCTAAATCCTTGGCATAAATGAATCCCTCATGGAGGGAGGACACTGTGCTCATAAGAAGAAAAATAAAAGAGGACACACATACACACTCTGGCATTAGTGTTTACAATGCGTTGTGGAGGTGAAGATGATCCTTGTTGAGTGTCCCTGCCACTGCAGTGATCTACTATCCTCATCTGACAGCGGTGAGAAGCTGCCAGGCTGCCCATGTATCCTTGAGATGCTGCCCATCTCTACGGAACTCATGCCAGTGGACATTAGTCTCGGCTTCATCCCTCTGTTTGGGATTTATACCCATTAATAATTCATTCACCGCTGCGGACTTAGGAGGGCCCCCTTTTTCCTTACTGCACCACACCGGCCCATTTACACGCTCAAAAATGACGCATGGCGGAGTAATGTGCAGAGCCGCTTTAGCTGGAAGAAAGAAAGGAAAAGAAAGAGACAAAAGAAAAGCTCACTTATGCTTTCTGTCTCCATCTTCCTTTCTCACACACACACACACATACACACACCCATCATGGTTGCTAGGCTACACCACAACTAATCACCGGGAAAATTATCTTTGTTCAAAACCGTATCTCTAACTTGTGTAAGGACATACAGTATTTACCCTGCAGTTCAGATTGAAGATATGGAAAAAAAATAGAATTGTAAAGCAAGCAGGAATATACTTGTGTCCAGTGGTTAAGGATGATTTAGTTGACAATATGCCTAAATAAATCACCAATTCGGTGCTTATCAGTGTTCTCAAATTGAAGTTTAATATCCTCTGCTCCCAGCAATTTCCTACATCCACGAGCCCTGTGCGCTGCCAACCAGACACACAGGACTTGGATGGAAATCTTTCCCATCACTGTTCACCACCTCTGAGGGAGAAGATTATGAAGATTAGATTTGCCTTAAATAGATTTTTTATGGCAGCCAGAAACAATGCTATCTCGGAGTCACTCTATATGCAATTCACTCTGCCGAATGCCTGACAAAAAGCACTCGCCTTTCATTGTGCGTGAAGCATGGCTTTGTGTGCTGGTGATTGAATCTTGCAGGGGAAGTAATGGCAAATGTTATGACCACTGACGTAAGGGGATGGAGACTAATACTGTTCCCTGCCTTCCTCAGCAAACCACAAGTCTACGTAATCTGTCTGCAGGCCATAAAAATGCTACACCTGCAATGAGCTACTGTAGGGGCTGCACCACATGGCTGTATGTGGATACTATGTGTCATGTCATCAACATGTAATGTATGTTGTATAAAGCTTTTGTGCTTAATTTCAGTTCTTCTGATGGCTTTGAGATTTTTCTCTACTAGAATGTGAATATACACTTTCTTTAAAGTGGCTATAATCAACATTTTTCCAGATAACAATGTATCAAATGAGCATGTGTAACGTGAGAGACCTACAGAGACTTATCACCCACAGGTCCCTTTGGCTTCATGGAGCTTTATAATGAGTTTCAGCTCATTGTTTAGTTGTCCGGCTGCAACTTTACTGTTCTGGTTCACTCTCATTACTCTCATAGCGTTGTTTTCGGACACAGCAGGCAGCTGTTTTCAGAGAAAAAGCTCTAAAAACCCATTGTACACTACCAGCTCAGCACCAAACAGTTAGTTAGAGACACAGTTAGTTACTGGCTGGTGGACACTGTGAAGCATTTAGCCGTTATAGATCCAGATATTTCTCTCAGGAGCTGGTAGAGACAAAAACAGAGCTAAAAGTGAATATTGGACTTACATTCATCAGGTGGACAGACTTGAATGGTAATGTTGTAATCTTGTTGTAACCACTGGATGTGGAAATAAACAACTGTTTGCTCACAAGTGCAAAAAATCAGCTTAAAAGATGATGATATGTTATGTTGTGTTCAAAACTTATTTCTGCTGCCCCCAAGTGGCCAAAAAAATCAGTTAATGTAGGTTAATGCAAGGACATGCAAATTAGATTATAAAAAGCATAAGAGCTGTGCAATAATTCAATGTTATAGTTGAAAAACCTTTAGTGGAATCACTGTCATAATTTATACTGTATTGTTCATATCATCACATCATTTTTCAAACTTCCGTTGTCCAAATTAATGATGCCAAGCAAACTGCATTTTTGGGCCCCTTGAGGGAATTGGAAAAATCAGAATTCACAACACTGATATATATCAACTTATAAATGTGTTAGTGAATGTGTTATGAGCCAATTGCCGCTTTACACATTCAGCAGACACAGAGAAACATTAGCATAGTTTGGAGCCATTTGACAAATGTAAATCCAGTGTTCATTGTATTTATACCTCTGTCTCCACCAACTCCTGAGAAAAAAAATATCGGTCTCTGTAGCTGTTTGCTTTTCTCCCCAGCTAACGTTGTCTGTTTGCCATTTCGTACAAGGTAGTGTGTATTCAATTTATCAGAGTTTTTTTTTTTCTAAAAAGAGCAGCCTACTGTTAGAAACAAGGCTGATAAGAGAGGAGTTGTAGACCTAAACAACAAAACAATGATCCAAAATAGACAAAAAAGTGGCAATTCCCTTTGCATTAATCCCAGGGAATGACCCTTTTCACATTACAAATAGTCATTTGATCCATCGTTAATATAATAAATACTGATTTGTGCAACTTTAAAAATTAAACAGAGTAGACACCAGATGTCCTGCACACTTAAACTCACTTTATTTGGTTACAGTGTTTTACTCAGCAGATCACTGGGTAAGATTCAGATGAATCGTGTTTGCTTGATATTAAAAACCAAAACATCAGAACTAAATAAAGTCACTGTGTCTATTTACTTGTCCGCTGCATATGTAACTAAGACTTGGTGGAGTTTGTTAGTTACTAAAAAATATCAGTTTTACATGTGATCTGTGTGATTTGTCTGATGTAATCCTTAGTTTAATGCAGTCTGCAATTTGATTGTTTTACATGTGACGGTGCATACATTTACTGTGTCATGATATACATTGGTGTCTGAAAAATATTCATGATAATATTGTAATATTCATTTATATATTTATAATAAATGAGTGTCACATTGAACCCTTAAAACTGGCAGCGTTGATTGAAAATACCCCATTGGTTGATCGTAGTTTCGTAGTTTGGTTGGTCTTTATAGTTTTTCTGTCATGTTTATCCTATTTAAATGTTCTTTGTTAATAACCCTGATGAAGGCAGCAACTTAAAACTTATTTTCAATATTCCAAGTGTTGATGGAGCTCCGATGCTTCAATGTTAGGGCACAGCTTTGCCCACTGAGCTAAAACAGACCGATACAGATGCCAGATACAGATACAGATTAAAATTAATTACCCATAGTTAACTTTGTGACATGTTGGCATTGTTTATGATCATGTCATCAGAAGTAATGACTGCAAAGCTTAAGTCCCATGGTGGTGGCAGGCCTAATAACCGTTCTTCATATGTTGCAGTGGTGAGGGAGCTGTTGTATTCTGTCCCTCTGGAACCAGACTGTGTCAGTAACAGAGGTGACTGGCACAAAAACTGTTTTCTATCCGGGTGCTCCTGTGCTGGATGGTTGACTGGAGGCAACAGGGTTTGTTAGTGTCCTGTGGAGGCAGAGACAGGTAGACAAGAGCTAGCGAGATGTAATGACCCCTACCATCAATGACTAAGCCCCACCAGCACCTCTGCATGGCTGAGAAAGTATACCTGATATTAATGACAGCAGAGCTATAATAACCGCTGCCTCCTCACTGTCTTCTCTGTCACTGGAAAAGTCAGGTGGACAGGCTGCTGGTGTGAGCATGAGCGTGAGTGTGTGTGTAGACATGTGTGTCTGCACCTGTGTCACACTTTCCACAGTGAATGCAGGGGAGTTAACAATTTTTATCTGTATTTATTGACACAGAAAAACTACTCTCATTGTTATTTGTATGGACAAAAAACAGAGGTTTAGGTTTGATATTTCAACAGAATAGCTCACAAATGCAAGGGTATAGCCACTGGTAATATCTGCAAAATTCAAGACTCCCACAGCACATAAACACACCACAACTAAGAGGCAGACTTTTCAAAAGAGTCAGCACTTTCAAATTAATCATCATCCAAAGATCCAGTGGATTACCTACCTTAAGTGAGTGTCAAGTCTTTGCTAAAAGGCCACTTTTCATTATGTGCAAAAATAAATGTAAACCAAATACAAAAAAAATATAATTTGGCCCTTTAGGAAAAGCAAGATAAAGTGATTTTCAGTGAAGTATAGTGATGTTTGCTCACAGATGAATTTATACAGAAATCCAATAAAAACTGAACAAGTTATAAAGAAATAGTTTGGAGGTGCAGATAAAATGCCTGTGAGAAAATCAATCAATCAAATTCTATTTAAGGTTTGATTAGATTACATGGTAACAAAACTGGTATACTTTAAGTAAGATTTGTGAGCAGTATCTAAGCATTTGATAAATGGTTTACAACACACTGTAATACAATTTTAACCAGGTATAGGGGCATTTTAAATTATTTATTAATGTACAGTTTTCATTAATAATTATAAGTTCTCATATAAAGACATATTTTATATTATTACAACTGTATTTTCTTTCATTATCTGTTTTTCTACCAGCAGGAAGAGTTATAGTTGTTGTAGACAGGACTGAGATGTATGGAGGCTGTCAGAGAAATGGAAAAATCGTTTCAAACTTCAAAATATTCAAAAACATCAGAATCCTACTTCACACTTCCTGATTCCTTGAGTATAATATAGTGACTGCTGGACACTGTTGTTACAAAGACTGTCCAGAAAAGAAAAGTTTAGATATTCTGCCACTTCAAAAGCCAACGTGTCCAAGAAAAATTACATTTTGTTGTGATGTCTTATTAAGTCAATGATGGAACTTGCAACTTAAAGTAGTCAAAAAAAGTTCAAGAACAGAACATTACTGTACATCCTCATGTAGCCGACTGTCTTCTGGATAAATCGAGTAAAGCCCAGAAGCCTGTGATTATCCTAAACCCAGAGAGTTCATTACTTCAAAGTAGAACCTCATTAGTTTAGATTTGCCTTTCAAGTTCACTTTCTCGCAGGATCCTGACATTAACTGTTAATTACTGTTCAATTAATTAAAGAACTGGTACCTCAGAGGCAGGTGCTGATACCACATATAACTGATCAAGTTCATCTTATTTCCATAATTTTGAGTAATATCACTACTGGGAATACAGAAGAAAAATAATAGAGAGTATAGCCTATCATCAAACTGATAGGGCACAGTATGAGCAAATATTCATACGGCATTCCTGCTGTTTGATGTAAATCTTGATTAAACATCACAGTTATTAATTTCAAGGCAGACCCTGAGTGGATAGTTAATTACACAAGCTCTGTTTCAACAAGACTTATGTTCTCCCGCAATTAATCAGGGCAGTCATAAACCAGGACATATACAAGAATGCCAGCCAGCCCCTTCTCACACAATCCAAGAAATGACCTGCTTCAAGAAGTGGATTTAATTCTGAAGGGAGGGAAGTGTTGTGTGGGTCAAACCACAGATATGGCCAGCTAAAACAGCAGTGCTCAGCTAAACCTCACTGAGTTATTGTGTTACATGTGTAACTGAATTCAAATTAGCTTCAGCTGCCAGTTGGGAAAGTGCGATTTTTGCTCTAATCTCACCACTTTTGTCCCTCCTGTCACCTCAGGTTTGAGCTTGCAGAAAGACCCGGTCGGAGGGACGCAATGTGCTGGTTTGAAAGAAAGATGTGAGCTGTACAGAGAAAGAAATGAATATACGAGCGCGCATGCTTACCTCCGTACACACAAGTGAGCTGCAAGCTGTCATGATGATTTTACCTCCTCGTTTTTCATGTACAGTACTGTTGAATGTGCTGTTGCTCAGCAGGGGAGAGTGATTACGTGCAAAGATTAGATAGGGGGAGAAGGAGATATAAACCTCAAGGAAAACCTATCATTTCCCCAAATCTCTGCATCATCAGGTGCATCACAAGCAGGACTGTGGATCAAAACCTCCCGGCTATGGAACTTCTCACTAAATCAGACTTGCTCTTCTTCATCCTTGTGACTTTATGTCAAAACTCCCAGAGTGGAACTAGCAGTGCACACAATTCCATGTATCTCTGTGGGGAGGCTGAACCACATCCACTCATCTGTTTGTCAACCACAAGGTCTGCAGATTTCCAGTGATGGGCTCAGTTCAACTGATGGAAAAGGTACACCGCAAACTTTAAACTTATTTCTATTTTTGTTGTGCTGTATTGAGTTTTGCTACAATCATTTCACTCCACTGATAATCTCGGTGACATTTCTCAGATTTGCGGTCCCAGAGGTGAACACAAGGTGAACTCACACAGGTGCAGAAAACTGCCACTATGCTTTTTCTGCCTTTGAATTCGAGAGTGTTGATGGCAACCCCCGCACACACACTCAGGCTGCCAGACTGATGATGATAAAGTAGTGTAACACCTGATGCCGCAACACTGTTTTCACTCTGGTAATAACAGCATCTCCAGTTAGTATTCAATGTTACCACCATGTAGGATATGTGTTTCAAATATTACATCAACATTTTTTCAAGTTTTACTTGTACATTATTAACTTTGGCAGCCACACTGGTGAACAAATCTCTTCATTCCATGTAAATTAGGAGAATATGTTGTTCAATTCACAAAGTTCCTATGATTTTATACTGATGCCATGAATATCAAAAAGCTCACCGTTGAGTAGCTACAACAGAATGTTAACATGGTAAGATATGATCAGGTTGGATAAAATTGCAAGTTATAATTATCAAGAGAAGAATAATAACATGAATTACTATAGAAATACTTCACAACAAACAAACCTTGTTAATAGTGTTTCATACCAGCATGGGACTCAGCTATTATGAAGACAGGTTATTGATAGGGAATAAAATTACATTTTTCATGCAGTCCTGCTGTACTATAGAGTGCATCTCCTGCCACCATTTTAACACAGAGGTATACAAATCTATATAAAAGTTCCCCTCCAGTTAAAAATGTATTTTTCTTCTTGTTACTTCAGTTGGATGTTTGAGTTTCACTGTGCAGAATGATGTATGTGCAGAGTTTGACACTAGAAGGCTGTTTTCACATTGATCTGCTGAAAGTGGAAAGTTTCTCTGTGCTCACCGAAAACTTGAAGGGGTGCATCTAATGAGCAGGATGTGTGACATCACAACTAGTTTGGAGCCAGTCGTGCTCAAGTATGCAACTTACACAAGTGCAATGTGGAAACTTTGAAGCCTCCACTGCACAAACACTGAGAATGGACTTTTCAGTGACGTAGGAGACATCTTGTGTCGAGCAGTTAAACTTGTGAAATGAACAATATTTAAATATTTAAAGAGGGAGAGGGTGTAGATTTCATTTTAAGTATTTTAATGAGATAATTAAACTTTTTTTGTGGAAGAAACATATTACACACAAATTATCATTCAAAGTACAATATTTTATATTCATCTTAAAACATGTCTGAAGGGGAACTTTAAGTTTCAGACTAAATTTATATTTCTTTTGCAAGAGGAAATGGAAATGGGTAAATAAGCCACTTTAGAAACAAAATATGTCTGTTGCATTTATAGCACAATGTTTTAAGATGATATTATCTGAGTGTTTACCCTTTGGCTGTATGATATTGACAGAGGCTGATGTATTTCAACTTAGAACTGGACTTGACTCTTCTCAGATATTGTGTTTAGGCATGATAAACGTGATACACAAAAAAACCCATGTAGCTCATTATTTTTAATTAGCTCCACCTCCTCAGCACGTTACCGCTGGCTTTACCAATAATGCCACTCAAGCATTTGTGCCTGTCGATAATGTTTAGTAGAATCACCATCACATTAGAGGCCTGACTGTCTTGTTTTTGATCTGCACTGAAGATGTGCCGAGAATAAGAAATGCAGTGAAATAAGGGCACCGCTAAAAAAAAAAAAAAAAAAAAATACTAACTCACTGCAGGCCTGTCACAATGAGAATCCAAGCAACAGTTTGGAGGTTTTGAAGAATTTTAAGAAAGTGATGGCCTATAACATGTGACCAAGACTTTTTCTCTTCCTGTTTCCAAAAGCCATGAAAATAATCTTTGAAAAGATTTTCACCTAACATAAATCCTTGACATCTCACATGGCCTTTCTCAGTTGAAATCCTCATTACCTTCATCTTTGTGAATGCATTGAATGGCTTCTCTTGTTTAAGTAATTCACCATGTGACAGGCAGGGGTGTATTAATTTGATAGCTTCTCAGAACGACTTGCTTAAATCACATTACTTCGAGTTGCCTTCAGGCAATTACGGAGCAAAAGTACGTTACAAAACCTTTTACAGAGAGTCGAAGATGAAGTGCTATTTACGAACTGCAATTTATAGAATGGCTGTCTTAATTATTATGTTCTGATCAACTGCATTAGTCTGTCTGAAGTGTCAGATAGGCAGATGCATTCCTTTTGAGATATATTGAGCTGCTATTAACAATTAAATCTTTAATGACCATTGTTACTTTAATCAAGCTGCAGCTTATCATTGTTCTCTTGATTCAGGTGAGTGAACTTTGCTACTGTAGTCCTGTGACACTTGCAGGATTAAAGTATTTCACATTTCACTAATGACCACAGTCATTTTCTTCTGCATTTTAGGTATTTAGCTGATGCTTTCATTCACACCAAGTTGCAGGGAATGCCAATTCTTGGACAGTAAACGTCTTGAACGTAAATTCTCAAATAGTATCTGGGCCCTTTATTTAACTCAGTGGAAGAAAGAACCATGGCTTTATAACGGACATGCTTACAGTAGAGACAGGCCTTTATTTCTAATTCCTTCCCCAGTTAGTGCAAGCCCAACACTTTCTCTGTTGTCTTGATAAATACAGTATAATATCCATTACCATCAGTATAACAAGAGACATGTCAGGTGTTCAACTTTGCCTTTTTTCATTTAACGCTGGTAATTAAGCTACAATGAATGAAACCACTCAACCTCTTGAATTTTCACATTAAAGATTTGGCAGCCTTCCCTTTTTAAATAGGCTTTCAATGTGAAAAAACCCCCAAAAACATCAAGAAGCGTTGAGTTGTGCTGAACGTAGCTTAACAGTGATCAGGAATACAGCAAAGAATAGGTCATTAATTAGAGTATGAAAACATTATTTCTGTGAAAAAAGAGACAAAGAGCAGCATCATGTATAACATGACTTAGTTGTTGCACTGATTGACTTAGTGCTGTGGAAATGGACATTATACTAAATTTGCCATGTAAGCAGGTAATTCCAACCCCTTCAAGTTTTTTTTTTTTACCCGCCCTTTATTTGTGGGTTCTGGCAACACCCCTAGCTATTATTTGAGTCTTGGCCATTATATGAATACCTGCTTTTATATGAAAATGTATGGTAACAAAAGGTCAGGGCTACAGAGCTCTGACAATTCTCAAGAGACTGCAGTGATCAATCCTCAATCTATCTCGTGTTTTGAATTTACAGTATTTCTGCTTTTCCCAGTTTTTATGAATTTAGTCTATATGTCCTCAACCCTTTGACCACTTTCTGTGTGGACCGAGCAGTCCATAGCTCTGGCCACCTTGAGCCAATGACCTCATCAACGTACAACACAAAGGAACAGGAATGACAGGCTTTTCATTATTGCCCAGCCATTGTGCCGAAGGGGGAAATCAATTATAAAAACACGACTAACAGCAAAGATAACAGCAGTGTCCTCTATTGTGTTGGAACGAGCTAACTTTTTTTTTTCCTCAAGGGTCTCTTGACCAGTCCAGCATCACCTTGGTGCAATTTGCTCCCCATCTCAAATCCCATTGCCTTTTGGAATTGGATTTACCTGACTCATTCACACAGTGAATGGACTCTGCTTCCAATGAAAAAAAAGAGAGATTCTGTGTGAAATTGCCTGAGGAGTCAGGAGGTTTTAGATTCGTCAGGTACCTCTCTCTGTCCGCCATTAACCTTCCAACAGGAAGAATGTCCTCATTACAGGGAAGGGCTGGGGGCTTCTGGGGGGCTGGAGGAGAACGAGAGAGCAAGAGCTGGACACTGAAACAAGGAAGAGACATGTGAACAAGAATGGGAATGCTAGTGGAGAATTAATGCGTACCATGAGCTTGAGGAAAAGGCCCATGATTCATGTAGTTAAATATGTTTTTGTAATTAGTTCACAACTGAAAGTCATGGTATGAATCATCACTGAATATTTCTAGGCTAACCCATCACACATAAAACACTCAACATCACACCTCTGGGTTCATGAGGAGGTAAGGAATACACTATTACTAGAATATACTGTATATGTGTTGTACTGTAGACTATGAAAAAAATGAAGGCACGGAAGCAACACAAATACATTTCTCATAGTTGAAGCTGTGTTTCCCAACTCAAAACTGCAGTCAGTTGTTGTTTGAATAAACAATAAAAATGAAAATTTAAAATAAGTCCATATGGGCTTTTTGCAAGCTTTGGGACCTTCACTCCCAGATTAATAGCTACTAAATAAGGCAATGACTTCTGCTCACAGCTGGAAATGAGACTAAATCAGCATGATGTTAAATCGACTTGGATGCTTATTTCTAGTAAGCTGGTTTTCTGTCACTGATAACCTGAAACTGCGAGAGCAACAACAGAAAAGAACAAGCACAATTCACTATGGGTATATTCGTGCTACACTGCTCACTTCCTACTTCTCTTAAACCCCCCTTCCTGTCCAGCAATCATACCACAGCATATCAAACAAAGTGCGATTTATTTTCTAATTTAGTACTATGTAATTAGATGTTCATGCTTGCATTACAGTCTAGTGCAATTTTCTAACTAATCCATGTTGGGATCATTGTACTGCAATACCAGTATATTTTATTGTACACTTCAAACACTAATACCGATCATGACAACAGCACTGGGCTCTCATATTGGTATAAGCAGTACAATATATAAACATGAAGCTCTGCCCATATCCACAAAGCCCACTGCCAGTAAGAGATTTGCAGTACCATGTTTGCCAAACTTTAGCATCACTGACAATAAATGTTTCACCACCATTATACTATAATACAACTTCCCTTATTTATCACTGCCAACCCAAATGAAAAGACACCAGCAGCAACCCATATGACTGCACAGAAATGATATGGAGCCCTTTGGAGCCTATGGAGCTTTAGAATTGACAATATTAGATAGAAATGCTAACGTTGTAGCACTTGCTTATCAAGACAGATAAAATGCTTCAGTAAAAAAGTTTCTGGTTCTGAAAACCTTCTACTCTCTTAAAACTGCATAAAACTGTTTTGGTCACTTTGGGGCAGTATGACAAGCCTGAAAACGCAATGTTGGACATATTATGAAGTTGTAATGGTGGATATGTTAGCAAACTATTGCCCATTTACAGGGACCATATATTAGCATTCATTTGGATTCATTTTTCTGGCCACCTGACAAATGTAAGTCCTACATTCAATCTCCCTTTTGTTCTGTTTTGGTCTGTGTCTTCAGAAATTTATCTGCTTCTTTATCTGATCTGATGCTTAATCATTATGTTCACCTGTTAGTTGCTAACTTTTTCTTACTGTCGCTTGGTGTTTGGTGACAAGTAGCATACAGTGGGTTTGTAGGAGGAGTGTACAATCGCTACTTCACCAACCAACTGGGTGCTCAAGTAACTCTTGACAACACCAAGCTGCTTAACTGGAATAATCTCCTTTATTTCACCAACATATTTCAGCACAGGCCTTCATCAGGGTGATTTACAGAATGATTAAAAAACACAGCCTTTATATACTCTACAAGAAGGCTGAATCAGTTATCAGTTATCCATTGAGAGCTTGACACACTGACGACCAGCCCTCCAAAGGATGTTTCAGCATACTGTGAATTTATCAGAACTTTTTCTTTTTTGCTAAAACAGCTGCCTGGGTTGATGAAAGAAAAGTCTGTGGTCCGTAAAACCAAAACAATGAAAAAAGAGGCAAAAGTAAGGAAACTGCAGAGTTGGGTGATAATTCTTTATAGTTTTGTCACAAGTGACACCTTTCACATTACACATAGTAATTTGATCCATTGTTAAAAACATCTGCTCCCTCTTGCACATATGGCTCCCTCCAGAGAATAAAAAGCCATTGATCATCCTTGAGTTGGACGTGAAACTAAAGGACTTCACAGGTCCTCTCGGTTCCAAGTAACCAAGGCCCGCTATCTGCTCTGATCATGTGTTGCGTCATAATCTTTGTGGGAGAAAAGTGTCAGGCAGAGTGTGAACAGAGTGCAGAGAAAAATTACATGTATTGCTCCTCTTTTTGCCCACAGCTACTTGTTAATTGGTGATGCATTGTAGGGTTCGGGTTCTCTATTTAGGTCTGTTTATTTTGAGGGCATTTTTCAATCAGATATAATGAGCTACAGGTCTATTTTAGACTGGGTCTCACTGTGCTGGGTGATTTTGGATCTTGTTTCTTTCTTTTGGACAAATTTCTTATGCACATCAGGTTTGTGTAGATGTGTTTCCATGGGTCTGTTTTGGATCTGGATCTGTGACGACCTCTGAGTGGATCTGCCCAAATGAGAAATTCTCAGTGAATAAATACATGTTTTTAAAGCACAAGAAAAAACCGACAGAAAATTGAAACATAGTCAATATTATAATCCTGTCTTGTAAGTAGGTTACACGTGACCAGTGTACTTTGGATGTGGAGAGGGAATTGCAGCTGAAAGGCCACCCACGTCGTGGACACCTGTGAATATATATCTAGACAAGGACTCTCATTATAATGTTGTGCAGATCCAGTAGAAATAGCTCATGCAAAGTTGGCATGCACAAGTCAGAAACAATGACCCTGCCCATTCTGAACGTGTTTCATTTTGTGCTTGTTGTAACCCTTTGTAACCCTTCTCTACCCCACCCTCCATCTGCAACCCCACCACCCCCTCCCTCCCTCATCCCAACAAGTTTGATCCCTCTAACCCATATTTATCATCCCGTCTACATGTTTCTTTGAAATTTGTTGCGGTGGCTCCCATGAGGTCTGTCTGTTTGTTTCTTGCTCACACAGGCAGATTATCAGGCTGTTTGCCAGCAATGTGTGCAACCTGGTTTGAATAAAGGATGATTTTCTGGCAGGCTTGCTGTGTTACGTCATCCACAGGGAAAGGTAATTGCTGGTTGAAACTGTTTATTCTATAATCTTCTGAGAGGTAGTTTGCTGCTATCCCACAGGGAAGGTCCTGTCAGATTAATCAAAATGTACTCATCAGCAGTGACTGTTTAGGAGGCAAGCAGCCCCAAAACAATAGCTGTTTACCATTTAGCATTTGAGTTAGATCCGGATTGAAACCCATCATCAACTGTAAGGCTAATTCAAGCTGACAGGATGTGACAGAATAAACAAAGAAGTTCAATACCACTTTACAGAGTAGAAACCCATCCAGAGTCATTTGTAGAAGCTTCAGTCATTGTAATCTTTTAAAAGAAAAGGCAACACAACAGTAAGTAGGTTTCATTTCTCGCAGAATTGAATTTCACTGCTGAACAATCTAGCACAGCTGAAGAAATCAATGTGATTTCCATTGCATTCTATTATATTTTGGATAGCAAGTGAGGCGATATGTTGTGTTTCTTTAGGGTTTTCAGTTCAATTTGCCCTGATTCAGAAAGAATCACCGGAGTAGAAAAGATGCTGAGTTTGAATTGCTCAGACAAAACACAAACTTTTCACACTGGTATCATCACAGATCAGTTTTCACTTCACAGTTGATGTGTTTTTGCCACTCAACAAAAGTCAGAAGGAGCGGGGACATTTAAAAGGGGACATAAATTAATGACTTTATTAAACCTTTTAATTTGGGGGTCACTGTCACCAATATCACCAGGTTTTACAAATAGAAATACTACATCATATTTACATCTGTTTTAATGTGCAAAACTTTATAAAACCAAGGTTTTCCTCAGAGTTCTGGTATGTTGTTTGCCAAAGCTCTTCAAAGCACAATTTTAATGCCATCAAAAAGAAGTCAGTCGTCACTGCAATTAATGTCATTCTTGGCTTCATCTTAGTGAGAATATGACAGGAAAATTAGTTTTATTGTATATGTTCATACGGTGCTGCTGAACTCAGTATAATACAACCACACTTACACACACAGGCAGGCACACGCACAGACACACCACCACAGGCCTGGC
The DNA here is from genome assembly GCF_963924715.1 of Thunnus thynnus. NCBI lineage: Eukaryota > Metazoa > Chordata > Actinopteri > Scombriformes > Scombridae > Thunnus > Thunnus thynnus. The sequence continues at coordinate 22,442,809 of NC_089528.1, forward strand.
ACAAAACAAAACAGATGTAGGACTAATGACCCTCTCGCAGAGTAAATGACAGTTGAAATAGGTTTAGAGCAATCTGGAATCAGATAAATGGACCTAATCTCGTTCTGGTCAGGACCCTGGCCGGGAAATGGCTCCTGACACCTGAGACCCTGCTACACGTCAAGGCTCAATCGAGGCTGGCGGCACAAGCCCGTACATCTCCATTTTAGATGACAAGACACAAATCTGAATCCTCAAGCTGAGGAAACCTTGGGAGGGTCAGTTGTGGTTTAGTGTGAGATTAAAGGGATGAGAAAAAGAGGAGGCGGACGTGGTCAACAGAGATGTAATGTGTACGTTTTACTAGATAAAGGTGACAAGAGAAATGGCTCTGGTTCAGGCCTCATTAAACCAGGCTAAAAGCTGACTAAATCCAAGTCCTATTTCTGAGAGCGGTCCTTATTTATTTCACCAGCCAGCATTTGCCGATTTGAGGATTAAAACCAGGTTAAGATGCATTCCTCCATTTCTCCACTCAACTTTAATCACGAAGGGACAAAACATGACAGCAAGCGTTAATTGAAGAACCGCAGGTGGCCAATTTTAATTATAGCTGTTTAATTGAAAGCTTTTTTGTGTAACCACAAAACATTGCTTTATGTTTATGTGTGTACGGATGCGTGTAAAAAGTACAAACATAATAATCTTTATTATCTCTGATTTGTTTTTGTCTTGCCCACTAAAACAATAAATATTTGGTTAACATTTTGTTATCATGAAATCTTTTACTAGGTGTTTTTTTTGTCTGAGTCTGCAATATGGGTCTGTGAAGAGTAACGCAGAGCTGTGGAGAGGACAGGACACCTGTACTGGCAAGACTGAAATGTGCCGACTGTGATGTCAGATGACAGAGAAATGTGAGCCTCTAATATTCACTCCATCACCTTCAATCACCACCCCAGACACACCTCATAAGATGGGACCCAGACTTCAAAGATCAAAGGTAGAAATTGCCGCCAGAACACATGTTGGTGAGGAAGGAAAACGACTGGACAGTTCCACGTATGAATCTACACTTTCAGGTCAGGTGTCATAGGCAGGTCACATTTAATATGGATATTCACTGCTCATACTATGAATTCTCTCAACAGTCTGCAGATGATACACAGCGAAAAAAAGCCTGTTTGGGTTAAAGTTAGACATAAGGTCACGATGATAACAAGAGATGATAACACAAGATGATAACACGAGATTTAAAAGATAAGGTGATTGGAAGATAAGGATTAAGGGTTTCTGCAGTGAAATCTTGTTAAACACCCGTTTGCCTTTTACTTACTTTTGTGGCTTTGTAGTTCAATATTAATACTAAAATAAAATACGAGAAATATCTGGGATTTATATTCTCTGCTGCTCCACATTAAAATCTAAGAATTCTGCAACACTGTAATAGTTTTAATGCTTAAAGCCCTCCGAGGATGCAAGTCAATTTCAGTTGATTTAACATGTCCGGTTTGTTGATACACTTGTAATATTACAGTACATATATATCTTTCACAGCGGTATTGCAAGACAAGAATGTTAATATTGTACAATTTTTCAAAATCCAGGGATAAGTTCACATGCCAACACTTTTGACACTTTTCTCTTTCTGCGATATCTGCACATGGCAATGACACTCTGTTTAAGGTAAAAGAAAGATTGAGGTTATGGCAAATAAACTATAATTAAAACATGATTAAGGTTGGGAGACTAAAGAAAGAAAGATTGAGTTTACAATTTTGAAAAACAGGCCAATGGCAACTGCAGGTCTGAGATGAGACATGAACTCCAGTCTCCTGCAAAAGATTAGATGTGCTACACCTCGCTATAAAGGGAACACTGCTTCCTGCCCTGGCACTCAATTGTAAACCTTGAGGTGTGGAATTAGACCATTATTAATATGGTCGTAACACCTATGTTACTGGACAGAACTTTCAAGGATGATTTAGTTTGCTAAACCTTAGCATTATATCACATTCAGTGAGCTAGTTAAACTACATGGAAAATGCAAACTTAGCACATGCAAAGCAATTTAGATATGATACTGTTTACATGTAGGAATCATTTCATTGATCAGTGAGTGATCCTAAACTTGATGATACCATAGTTACCATAGTTGTTTAAATCTTTCCTGTTGATGGTAAACATGTGAATAAAGCTACATACTTGATGGAAAAAGTAGTGGCGAAAGAAACGCATCTGCTGCAAACTCACTTTCACTGAATCTTTTCATGGCAACTCATGGAATCGGTTGAATCCATCAATCATGCCCCCAAACATTTAAGTCACAATGGGATCATATCACTTTAATCCTCCCATCTCTTCACTGGTCACCTGTCAGTTTTGGGCCACATTTTTAAGATTTTAATGATTGCTTTAAAAGAATAGCAGCCGGCTTTTATGTTCAAGTATGACTGAACGCTGAACTTGATATGAGCCCATGCACAGCTTTAGATCCTCAGATGTGGCCCTTCTGGCCATTCCAACATCTAGGCTTGAAGAAGAAAAGTGACCCTGCTTTTGCTTCCAGAGCAGCTGGACTTTGGAGAAATATACCAGGGGAGATCAAACACTGAACCTTGTTTTAAGTCACATCTTTAAAACAATTTTTTTTTTATTTTTAAATTTTTTTTTTTATGGATACAGACCTCTCTTAAAAAATAGTGTTTGCTGCAGTTCTTGGCCTTTTGTTAATCTTGCTCTCTCTGATCTCTTGTGACATTTTGTGGTGTATTATTTGATTAGATTTTTTTGTCATTCTTTTTTTGGACCATTTTTGTTGTTTTAATAATGTCATCTTGGTCTATACTGTGCGGGGAGCAGGGCTATATAAATAAATCCTCTTATTGGTACCGTGAACTAGTGCCCTCAGTCATCAAAGTACTTTTGCTAAACTAAATTGTGCTTGTGAAATCAATACATTAGTCTGTTTTTAGGGGTGTTTTGGCTGTGAGAGAGACAATAGCGTGGCCGTTTTCATGTGTCATTTTCAGTTTAAACATCATAATTCCACTACAGATAAACTATCATTTAATTAAAGCGTACATAATAAGTGTGCTCTCAGGTTATGGCCGTTTGTCACCGACAACATGCCCGTGTCAGTAAATGTTTAACGGAATTTAAATGAAAGGAAAAGCATCCATTTGCTTTGTTGCAGGTCACAGATTTATGGGTACATAACAGCTTGATTTGATCATTTGTTCTTTAACTTGACTGAAAATTGATCAAGAATCCTTTAAATGCACATCTGGAAGAAGAAGATAACTTTTAAAGATTTAACAAGGCTGGAAAAATACAAGACTCACAGATTAATACAGCCATAAATTGGGTGTAAAACCAGAGTTCTTATCAGATATAGACACAGTGAAGTTCATTACTCCAGCAGAGCACTTCACCCATAATGCATCAGGGGGTGACAACCTCTGAAACAGCCACTGTTTGTTTATGAACAAGTAAAAGGACCTATTATGTGTGCACACATAATATTGAATTGAACTATTTTCATTCCTTTTATGAGCATCTTAAATTTCCATTGCAGGCTGTGACACTTCAGAGATGTATTTAGACAGCTGGTGTGTGCTGAAAGATACGGATCAAATTTGTCTCATTCAACAAGGGGATGGAGTTTGATACACTTTCATTAGCTTTGTTGGCTTTGCAATTCGTTACACAGGAGGGTGGATTCAAGTGGTAATAGAGAGTGCGACACATAGGCCTATTATGATTTATTCTTTTAATTAAGATGTTAAATGTGACAGATTAGTCATGGCAATTACATGCTGATTTGAACATATGTAAAAATTGTAGATTACTCTATAGATGCATGTCCTTGCATGCACAGTGTGTGGCATTAACTGCAAACAGCCTCAATTGCAAACTAAACATTTCATACTGTACAGCTTGCACATACATACTACTTTAGATGATCTAAATACAAATATAAAGCAGAGATGTTGATGCTTGCTGGTTAGCTCTCAGTGGCTCATTAGTTTATGTTCATGAAAAGTGGGAAATGCTATCCTCTCCCATTTTCCCTCCAGCTTTACTGTCCAGTGTTTTATCCTCTAGAGCGCCTAATGTACAGTAAAGTATCACATTTCAACAAACAACCAGATACGTTCCAGTTACTCATTAGAGCAAAACAATACCGGGATGATGACTCAAGATTAATATCACCCTCCGAACTAATTGCAGTGCAACATCCAGCCGTCTGGAGGAAATGGACGACATACTAGAATGACATCGCAAACCTCCCCTTTACAGCATGAGAAGGAAATCATGAACTCAGGACAAGACATGTGACAATCATAAAAAGTCTAAGCGAGTTCCTCCAATTTCACGGCCATGACTCTTGCATAAAGTTTGAGGTGACAGTGTATACAGACTGACATCAATGTCACTTTTTTCCCCCTCTTCATTATAATTAATCGCATATCTCTAGGGCACACAGTCAGAGAAAGAGAAGCAAGTTGAAGCCAGGATGGCTGTAATCTGACATTGATGTACAGCAAAAATGGAAGTCCTCGTTCACCTTCCCTTTGTTCCCGGGAAAGGGAAGTGGTGTGTGAAAGGCTGTAATTAATGAACCTACAAATAGCTCCAGTTTCGTTTAATGACAATCTATGTGTTAAGAGGCAGTACCCTTTGTTACTGTGGGTGTGGGAGTGCTGGCAACACTGGCTCCCAATAGAGCTCTGACAGGTAATTTTGCATTTTGAAATGGTAATGAAGCAGAATGCATCACTGGATTACACCTAAGGGACTAACATGTTGAGCGTCCTTCAGGGTGTAAAAACGTAACGCTCTTGATCATCAACCAGGCCACTGGCAACTCAGTATCAGCGGGTGCGAAGGTCGAGAACTGTATCTGTGTGACTTACCCCAGAGCTTTGCCAGTGCAGCCAATTTCTAATTGCAGCTTTAAACAGGGCAAATGAAGCTGGCATGACAAATTGCGTCAAAACAAGTCTGTAGGCTGGCGCTCGGTTAATTTGTGAGACACAGAGATGTATTTGGTGCCAGGAAGAGCTCATGCGTAATGAATATCATTTCCCAGGTAGCAGCTTGCAGATGATGTATTTTACTGCATACTGTGCACAGTGCATTGCAAGACCAGCAGATTGCTCCATGTTTCATTTAAACTGGACCTGGATTCTGCAGTGTCTATACTGCTACTGCATATGATGAGTGCTATAAAATGGACATGTTGCTGCCTTCTCTTTTTGTTACAAATCTTATGATTTTGATGTTGTATCAGATTGTTATCTTAAATTAGATGTTTTCTTCTTCAGAGCAATTTTACACATTCAGTGTTTAATTAATTTTTCGGTGCAGACAATTTCTAAGACCATATCTTTGTCTCGTATCTGTGAGTCCAAAAAAGAAAAAAAAAAAGTTTCTGGCACCATCGCTGCCCATCTATTTTCACAATATGCTTATCTCAGTCCCTGAAAGATTCTCATTGTTCTTCCGCTAATCCTCCAAATCTGCAGCATGACTCAGAAGTTAACCACACTCTCTTGTGCCAATACAATCCCAGTCTGTATTATCCTCCAACAGGAGCCACACGTCATTTTTCCCTCTGAAACAATGCACCCGAAATGACTCCTTGTCTGCCAAACAGATGATAAAATGCCCAGCTGTGATTTTTAATAATGCTCGCTGGCACACACAAGTCAAAGGAGCAGTGAAAGATATAACGACGCACTTCGTTATAATGAAGCTCATTGTCTTACCCAACAGTGGAAGACCTGCTACAGAAATGGTCTGCTTTGCACAGTGAGTCTACTTGTAGTATACACCTCCGTTGTGTAAGCAACACAATAAATAGCTACGATACTTCTCTTGGACAACCAGAAGAATAATCAACAAGTCTACTTATAGTATGTGCTTGTCCTGGATAAGTAAGAAAAAAAAGGAATTTTTGAGTTTTGACCCCTGAGGTACATTACACATCTTGCTGACAGCTTCTATGCATGTTATTCTTGATCCCTGACTAAAGCCAATTGAGATGGATCTATAGGAATGTAATGCATTCTTTGGGAGGGGCTGGCTGGTGGGAGTCGCCTGTTAACCTTCACGGTCATAGGAATTTAGTCATTATGGAAAAGGATGCTGGCAGCCTTAATACAAAATCATGGCGAGCCGTGACATTCCTGCACAAGTGTGGGTGCTTTTCAGCGTGGCCCCTAATCTCCAAGGTCTATTTTGGACATCACATTGGTCCCCAAGGCCCCCTTACCCTGTGTCTCTCTATCTCCATCTGACCAACTGCCCACTGTCACATAATACACTGTCTGCCTTTAATTACCGTCTGGAAGTATCAGGGTTAAGGGTCACACATTCCATTGGGAGCCTGTGCTTGCGTGTGCGATCTGTATTTGTACGTGAGTGAGTGGCTCGACTCGATATGCAGCGTGTCCTTTGTATGACGCTGGGAGTATTGAGGGAAGTGCTGAATTCCAAAGCACTTTTTTCCCCCCCTCGCTCAACACGTATCACACACCCATGACCTGCGACTATATCAGCACCTCGGACCTGTTTTAGGGGTGCAAACGGTTTGCAAGGAGCCACCGGGAAGCACTGAGAATGTGTCTAATTTAAGTATGAGAGGAAATTCTGAAATTATATCGGACAAAATTTAATCCGCTGTGATATGCAACCCCAAACCCAAAAAAGGTTTGTTGCCCTTGAGGTTAAAGCCCTTCTATCCCCAAGGCTCAACTTCTACTTTCACTGACAAGAGACAAGATTAGCCAGCTGTACTAAAGACCAAACTGCTCTCAGCAAAGCAGCTAATTTAAGCCCTTATCTAAAAGTGAGAAAGGTAAAATTATTTTCACAGTAAGGTAAAAGCCCAAAGCTACTGACTTAAGCAGAAAAACATCTCCATAAGTATCATATGCCCCACTATCTAAACTGTGAGGCCAATATGTATACATGAGGGTAGAAACAAAAGAGGCTAGTCACAGATAGGAATAAATCCCAACACCCCACCCTGTAATTTGACTACAAATATGATTGCATAAATCAGCTGGTGGCCTTTCATGCTCTACTGTCACCAGCAAGCCATCAGTCCAGCCAGGCTATAAATTAAAGCAAACAAACTTAGGTGTCAGGCTACAGTAATTGGGTTTGCTGTCTGTTGTTATATTTTCCTATCTCGGCGAGTTGTTATGCATAATCATAAAATTCAATGACTAAACATAATAGTGTTTCCATGATGGGAAGACAGGCAAGCACAAGGGTGGATTTGAATACGCTTTAGCTGAGATTTAGCAGCTCTGCCTCCGGCGTTGTGACCAGCATCATTTTTTATTGAGGTTTTATTAAATGCTTAGAGTCGCCAGCGCAATTCCGCACAGGCAGAAATAACATATTGTTGAATGCTGATGCACTGCTGCCTGAAAACATAATCTAGCGACTGGGCAGGAATAGGCTGTTTATCATGGGATCTGTTGACTAAACTGTCTCAGACCATTAAGCAGATCCCTGAGATACTGATCACTAAGGGGGATAAAAACATAAAATGCAAATGCTTACAATGACTGAGGTACAAGGCCATGATGCACATTCTACTCAATCAGGGAAAGCAATGATGTAACACTTGATGATAATGCAAGAAAAAACAAAAAACAAAAAACGTGTGTTCACACTCACAGTGAGAAGTTGGACATTTTCATTACAAGGAGGTGCACAACACAACATCAATCCCATTCACTGGTTATTCAATACAATATGCATATATAAAGCTGCTGAATTATAAATGATGCACTTAAAGTGAAAGCATGAGGACATCTATTGATTAGGCCTCTTACATCTGTCATATGACCCATAGATTATCACATGATCTGCACAGATTGTCTTACACTCAGTGCTCCGCTGGCGACAGAATTGAGCACAGGGGCCTGTGGTTACACTATATAATTGTGTTGATCCATTGATGAGTGATCCTTACTGTTTATCAAGTTGCCTTGACCTTGACCATGTACAGGACAATATGCAGCTGGTAGCATAACAGAAACAACAACAATACAACAACAATACACAGATGCGTACACCTAAGTGCATAAAGATGCATGTTGTGCCTCGTCAGTTGATAAACCTGTCAACTAATGATTATTTACATTATCAAATATTCTGCTGACAAAGGCCTTCTCTTAATTTATTAATTGCTCAGTCCATTAAATGTCAAAAAATAGTGGAAATGTCCAAAGTGACTTTTTCAAATGCTTGTTTTCACAGTCCAAACCCCCAAATTATTTAATTTACAGCGAGATAAAATGGAGAAAAGCAGCAAATGACATTCAAGTAACCAATTACCGAAATTTCTGTCAATTAATTTTCTGCTTATTGACTTATAAATTGAAGAGTTCATTTGCAAAAACAGATAAAAGCTATTCTTTAAATGAATAAACACCTGTTTGATTGATTGATACTCCCTGGAGTGCACACACACACACACACACACACACACACACACACACACACACACACACACACAAAAACATGATTTAGGATAATAAATGCATTTATTATCCTTAATCATGTTTTTTTTCAGTTGTGCAGCTAATTGCTTCACCCTGCTGTCAATATCTACATTAGGCTTTATGTAACAAGTCCTCAACTAAATGATCATCATTTGTCATTTGTCAAAATTGCCTTGTAAGAGCATTTTCTGATCTGAAACCTCTACAGTGGAAGTTTAAGCATCAAAAACTACATTGTTAAGGTTAGGAAAACATCGTGGTCATGGTTAAAAGAAACCAATGTGGACTGTTGGAAGGAGACGGAATATGAACCCTCATTGCTGGCGTTAAAGTCCAAACAGTCATTATTCACACAATCATAAAAGACCCTTGTCACAAAAAGATAAACATATGTAGTTTTTTTCGTGTCTTTTATGAACACTCAGTGACAGTAATGTCTTACTACAGTGTACTATTTTAATAATACAGATTTAATTTCAATGAAAAGTCTCTAATGAAAATATGAAAACTGTGGCTATCAACACTCTTCTCTGATCATGTTTGCACACAGTTTGCATAACGATGAACAAACAAAGAAAATTTAATGGGAGTAACTAGTACTCAGTCATCAATGGTCTGGCAATGAAGGCAAGAGGGAAAACAGAACAATTTTTTGGAAATTAAGCTGTAATTAGCACATTATTATTTTTTAAAATTTTGTCAAGTATGGTGGCCCTCCATTTTATTCACAGATGATTATGAAAGCACAACATCAACGTGTCACAATATCTACATGAAGAAGTGGTGATGACACCTGGAGTGGCATGTGTCATTCTGATACAGACAAGGGTGGCATGATAACAAAAAAGACAATTTCCTGTCAAGTCCCGTCTAGCAGATATGGTACACTGTAAAAAAAAAATAAAAAAATTCTCTTATCCAACCAAGGCTTAGGTGCCTTCTCTCCCACTGAGTTGCCTTATCCGCCTCAAGCATCTGTTTTTGAAGCCAGGCAGCTTAAGCACAGATTAATGGAGAGTCCTAGAGTTCTTGCCGTGAGGGCACAAAACAGAAGTCCTGGCTTGAATTTTGGCATTAGGACCAGCATGCAGTGGGTTGCTATTATCAGCAACATATCTATTAGGCTGCTGAGACAGCAAGTTTGCTAACATCGCCTCTTTGACTTATCTCAGCATAGTACTTTTCAGTTCTTCAGGCAGCAGCGTCTTGAATTGAGTGCCCATGGGTTTTCACTGTATGGTAACTCCAATTCCATTTCGCCCATTTGCTGCCTTCTTTTGTTTTACTGGTGTATGTGATACGTTGGTGTTAATGTGCTGTAATAAGATAGTTGTCTTGTACTTTCATTACCACTTTCATTATTTTCAAGAAACGCTGAAACAGCTTCTGTTGTAGACGGTGCTGTTGTATAGGCCTACTGGCATTTATTACCCAATCAATACTCACCTTAATCTAATTTAGTGGGAAGTAGTGAACTCTTTCACTTTATCCCCTCCCCCTCTCATTGAGCTGGGTAAAAAGGCCTCTCATTCTCTCCCTCTATTGCCAGGCTTTTCATCCTACAGACAGATACAATGTTCCTGAAGCCCTGCAGTGACTGTTCTCACGCTTTCTCCCTCACGGCTCTGAAAAAAGGAAAAAAGAGGGTCTTTTCCTTAGCCCTTTCTCTTTCTTTCCCCCAGGAAAAGAGGGGTGGGGGTACTGACGATGGGGGGCGGCAGCGATCCAGCCATCACCCCTCCCTCAAGTGTAGCTGCGACCCTGCGGGCCGTGCCTGCTCTCCAATCTACCCAATCGCTGCAAAATGTGCCGAATGAAACAGGCTTTTTTAAGCGAGCCAAAGCGAGCAGAGTATGAAACGGTAGCTCTGACATAGAGGACGTGCCTAGACTACCAGCCACGATGTTTAATCACAGATTAAATACACACTGCATTACATTCCCCAGCCTGGCACAATGACAGCTCCCTCATCATTCTCCACTATTTCTAGGAAACATAGACTACAGCGAACCCCCCATGAGGTCAGGTCTAACTATGTTTATTTCTGTGATTATCTTTCTTTCCTGTTGCTCTTGCTGATTTATTTACCTACTTTTTTTTATCCAATTTGAAGTTTCCTTTCACTGCTAATTCTTACTCACTACATTGCACCAGCATTCATGGGGCCATCACTGGACCACACACTGTGCGACTACCAATTCAAACTGGTAATTCCTATGCAAATCTTGCATTAGAAGTAAAGCCATTAGGCTAAATGCATTGGAAACATTAAAACATCAAACACTAATATCAACATCTCCTCTAATCTTGTTGACTGGTTGACTTGTTGACAATTGACTAGCAAAGAAGCTGCATGGCTATTAGACCGTAACCTCAAACTTTTAAAGCCCTCAACTTCTAGGGATGGGTGGGCCAACTGCCATCAGTTCATGTTTGCTGTGTGATATTTCCCTCTGTGTGTCTGTCAATAAGTGTGTACACAGCAGGGAGCCAGGCTCAAGAGTAATAGAAGTCAACCTTAACACCATCTATCTATCCACATGTCTACTTTTGCTTTCAGTTTCCCCTCCGAGTCTTTATATGTGGCAATTTGCATTCAGGACAGAAGCATGTGAAAGTCTGATTTGGTCTGATTTTCACTGATTTTGTTCCGAACTGCAGCACTTAGTGGATGCTGATTGCAGTTCAAATTACCACTACACACTACCATTGCAAAAACTAGTTACCATCAAGAGTCATTTTTGAAAAATTCATTGAATGACATTATAGTGCATATCCCATTTACGTTTTTTATGCAATCAAGCACAGTCTCTGGTAACAGATTGCCCTTGTGGTTGGTGTGTCTGTGAAGTGAGATTTATAGCCTAGTGAAGCTGTTGAATGAACAAATCAATAGATTTGTGTCTGATATAGTGTGTTGCATTCAGAAGCACCTCCGTGCACCATTGTTCTGCGTCCACCTCCAAGACAGACAATTCCTCATTGTCATTTTGGGAGACATGACATTCACAGCACACCTCCGACAATAGGACTTTGTACCTTTTGTAGATATCTGAAAACACTTTCAGGCAGCTGATTTTGATATACTGTAGATATAAATGGTCATTCCTCTTTCTACTTACAGAGTTATTAACTAGTTCTGAAAGAGCAGCCAAATCCTTTACTTATGCAAATGCACCAGTACAACAATAGAATAATCATTAAAAGTAAAAGCCTTGCATTGAAGGTCCCACTTTGGTATGAAAGTATTCATGTTGAATTATACTAAAGCAGCAAATTAAATCTTACTTGTAAAGTAAGCTCACAATATACTGTATGTGTCCCCATAGATCTCCATTGTGTTACCAAACAAACGATAATGAAACAATCACTAGAGATTGAGCACAGTTAAAGATATAATGACTTTTTACTTGCTGCATACTGGGAGAAAATGTCTTATGAAAATGGCAATTTTCTTGAAGTCCACACTAGCCCTGTGCTGACTGACAATCATGAGTGTGACCAATTGAAGAGACAATAGCTGATGCCTCTGCTGATTTCTAGATTATCTAGTTATTTGGACAGTGAGACAAAATGTATTTATGAAGTGTGCAAAAAGCCTAATTAGTCTGCAGGGGTAATTTACTAGTCTAAATATGTGATTTATTTTTAAAACTAGAATGTAATAGGAAAAAAAAAGCCTAAGCTTTGCTCCCTCTAGTCTATTTTCTTTATGTCGGTCACTACCTCATATGCTACAAACTGCTGTGAAGTCAGTGTGAGTCACTCTGCTTCTTGACAAAGATGGAAATAAATTCAGGACTTTCTAAGTATATTAGAAAGCCTGATCATATCAGCAATCGAACGCAATTATGATAGGATGATATGTAGACGATTGCCCGAGCCTTGCCAACACTCGGCCCTCTATTAGTTGCAGTGTTTTACTCTTCACTGAGCATCAGGTTTTTATGAGCTTATTATATGATTTGCATATAAATCCTCAGTCTGCAACAGGAGTATGTAGAGGAGCCAATTGTGTTATGTTTTCTTAAATGTGGTTTAGGACAGAGGTTCCCAACCTTGGCCTCAGAACATTTGCTACCAGGCCGTGAGAAAACAATATGATTAAAAAAAGCAGAATAATAATTATCATCATTTTACGGGCAATTTCAGGCTATTTTTACAGTAATTACCTTGAACTTGCAGCCTGTGCTGCATTTTTCCTCATCACTTTCTATTATACCTCCGACAACAACATACTGATTTCTAATTAAAGTAGGTCATCAGTAAATGAGGTATCCAGTCTGTCATCACCACCTTTCAGCATTCAGCAATACCTGAAATCTGTGCCTGTATCTTTTAAAATTAAGTGACCACAAGGAAACCAAATAACAATTTGTTTTCTGTTTTTATGTTGGCTCACTCTTTTTATTGTGCACTCTCTTTTCTCTCTCTCAGAGAAAAGAGTTCATATTCACCTTGGGCCCCACCTTGGGCCCCATGAAAAGATATCACATAGTGTATGATATTTACTGACAGTGAGCTGTGACAATACAGTTTAACACTGTGCAGACATGCATACGACAATCTGCATGCAGTGGAATTCAATATGTGATACAAGACTGATACCCTCTATAAGAAACATCTTTTAAAGTCTAAATGTAACTGTAATGGTAAAATCCTTGAATTGAAAATTCTCTTAACATTAATGAATATATACAAATGAACATAGACATACCTTGGCCATAAGATTGGAAGGGTTATTTTAACATTGGCTGTAACTTGAATACAGACTTAGTCACTCAATACTGTCAAACTGTCCAGCATCCAATACAGACTATAGTCTGTTTTTGTCTCATATAATGATCATTATGGGGAAAAGTAATTACAATGGTTGAATTCTTATCGTTGAAAAGGATTTAATCTTTCTCCCTTTTTCTCTAATAATAATAAAAAATTCCCACAATACCCCTGCAATTATGCTAACTGACATGTCATTCAACACAATGCTGCTCACCTCCTTCTTCAGTTGGGAGTAGTGCTGATTCATTGGGAGGGATATGGGGATGGGGAGGCAGGGCTGCTGAGCCTGAAGCTGCATCTGTTGGGACTGGCACCAGGCAGGGGCAGGGACAACTGATTTAGTATGAATAGCTTGCTAAAAGTTTGCTGGCATTGATTAAATGTCAGATAAAAGTGAAATGTAAACACTGTGAAGATATTAAGTAGCTAATGTTAGGGGAGCAAAAGTAGCCACTATGGACTAAGCTAACAGGTTAACACTTAAGTAGCTACACTGTGCTATCAACAAAGAACAGAACAAACAACCGCACAGTGCCTTTATCATGGGTGGAGATTTCAACCATACAAACCTCACGTCTGTATTACCAGCAACATGTCTCCCACCCCACTAGGAGACTAAACACCCTGGACCACCTTTAAACAAATATCAAGGACTCATACAAGGCTACTCCTTGCCCCCACCTTGGACAGTCTGATCACCTTTGCCTGTTCCTGGCCCCAGCATACAGACCTCTCATGAAACAGCTCAAGCCAGCAGTAAAGACAGTTGCTGTCTGGCCAGAGTTAGCGGTGTCCAAACTCCAGGACTGTCTTGAATATATGGACTGGAGTATATATGCACAATTGCCACTCATGACTCTATTATGGACATAAATGAATACGCATACTCTGTGCTAACCTTTATCGACTTCTGCACAGTGACCGTCACAACCAAGAAAAACAACCCGCACCTTCCCCAAACAAAAACCCTAAATTACTGGTGAGGTTCGCCAGTTGTTGAAAGCAGCTTTTAACTCTGGCAACAGCAAGGTGTTGGACAGCCAAGGCCAGCCTCAACAAGGGCATCAAAACTGCCAAGCTCAACTACACCACAATGATCGGGGACCATGTCTCCAATAATGCCGACCCCGGTGCATGTAGCAAGGTATTCAAACCATGACTGACTATAAAAGCTATAACAGCTGTCCCCAAGTCCACAACCCCTCCCTCCCGATTGAGCTCAACAAATTTTATGCTTGGTTCGACATGGATAACTTGGAGCCAGCTACCAAAACCCTGACTACTTCAGAAGACCAGGTGCTCACTCTGTCCATTGCTGAGGTCAGAGGATCATTACGCAGAGTGAGCACACAGAACGCTGTTGATTGGATGGTATACCCAGTCGGGTTTTCCAGGAATGTGCCGACCAGCTGGCTGAGGTCTTCACCATGCTATTCAACCTGTCACTGTCCCAGTCCTTAGTCCCCACATGTCTCAAAACCTCTACCATCATCCCTGTCCCCAAACACTCCTCAGTTAAATGTCCCATATGTTCACATAAACCTAAAAGGTCTACAGAGGATGCCATCTCCACTGCCCTGACCCACCTGGACAATAAAAACACATGCTGTTTTTAGACTTAAGCTCAGTGTTTAACACAATCATCCCCTCTAAACTAACCATCAAACTCCACTCCCTTGGCCTTAACCCCTCCCCCTGCAACTGGACCTTGTACTTCCTGACCAACAGACAACAGTCTGTTCAGTTAAGTAACCACACCTCCTCCACCCTGACCCTCAGCACAACAATGCCTCTACTTCTTGAGGAGATTGAGGCCCACCTGCCACCCAAGATCCTCACGAACCTTTACCAAAACACCATGGAGAGCATCCTCATAAACTCCATCTCAGTGTGGTTTGGCAACTGCACAATAGCTGACTGGAAAGCCCTGCAGCACACACACACACACAAACACTCACAGACCACCCCCCACCAAGCCTACATTCATACACACACACACACACACACACACACACACACACACACACACACACACACACACAGACACTTAGAGACCCCCTCATCAAGCTATCTCACTCCCCATCACTCACACCCTGCTCACTTCCCTGTCCCTCTTCCCTGTCATTGCACTTTTTATGACTCTTTTGCACTACTGCCTTTTTCTACATCAGAGACTATTGTTTACAGTGCTCCTCTCAGCAGGACATTACACATCCACCCACCCACCTTAAACATATACAATCCCATTTCATTATAGTTTGTACAGTCATGTTTATTTCTTGTGTTATATTGTATGTTGTTACTAATTTTTGCTTATTCTTATTTTATGCCATCTTTTTTTATTGCTATGTTGCACCCCCAACCCCCCCCTTTTTTGCACTGTTTTTGTTAAGGTCTAAGCTGGCTATGTCTAATAAAACTGAATTGAATTGAACTTATTTGTGTGTTGGGAAGACAAATAGAGAGAGACCAGGTGATGATAAACTTATAGACCTGTTAATGTAAATGTAAGTAAAGCAACAGCACATGAACATTATACTGACTGTAAACACAGAACATTAGTAAATGTACATAGTTACTACAGCTACTATCCACCTAACCTAGATAAGATGTATACTGCCTGCAGTGCAGGCTTTTGAACAGGTCTTTACATCTGGCATGTAAAGGCATCCAGATCAAAATACTCCTGAGATGAAACGAGAGTACATCCATCTGTGCCTTATACTGTACACTGTACACTGTAATAGAGCAGCTGTAATGCCTCTCCGTACCAGACACCCTCCATATCCCATCTCTATTAATATGCAAACATCTGCCTCCTCTCTTTACGAGGAGAGAATTTTAAGTTCGCACAACAGCATCTGCAAGCCAACGGTGCTCAGTTGGGGTTTGGCCTGCTAAACATTTACCAGCTGTTGACCCTACGGATGATGGCTGTGTGTAACAGAGCACCATAAGAGATGACAATAGTTACCACGCTGGTCCTCTGTGTTCACTTTCACAGGAACCTCTTTATCTGTTTCACTGTCTTGAGCAGACAGACTTCTCTGTGAGTTTCTCTAATCCACAGATGCTGTGTACAATACATTAAGAGACCTATTAAAAGCTTTGTTGCCAGATTATTATTCTGACTCAACAATTTTAAAAAAGTTAAGTTGTATTTAGATGCTTTGTCTCGGGCCGTGAGATGGAAGCATTCTGTCAAGGTCACGTATTACTCCTAGAGATAATCACGTTGTAGTCCTTTCATTCCAACTTGATGAGCGATTGTTGAAAAGTTTTGTGGTATCTTCATTGTCAGAGCAAGCATGTAGAAAGCAACACAAAGGCACTCTATTCATTGGCCACAGTGACAAGCTCCTGTTCTTTAGAACCTGGAGGAAAAATCAATACAGTGCGAATACAGCCCTCTGTCCCTTCACCCATCCACCTGTCCACCCCTCTATTCTGTCATTTCTATCTTGGTTTGGAGAGCTTTGTTTGCACTCAGACCAGCTCTACTCTTATCGCTCCACACCACAGCACAAGTCTTCTTTGCTCTGTCCCAGCTTTTACCCACAAATTAGGTCCAATATTTAAGTGTAGTCAGTGTTATATTATGAGAGCTCTTTGTGTAGATATCAAGATGTAAAAGGTCTGTTAACTGTCTGATTGGAGAGATATTCTGCGTTTTTTTGATAAGTACTTCTTGTTTGTTGTTCCTGCTGATTAGACACCTAAATTCATGACTCTCCCATGTTGATGATGATGAATATGATGCACTACCAACAATTTAGGCTGGAAATCTGTATGCTAATTAAGCATGCGAGATGAGGTAATTTGGCCTAATGAACTGTAAAAATTAAAAATAATTGAGATTTAACCCTTTCCAAGACTTTTATACAAACTGTCTTATTAATTGAAAGAGACAGTGAGTGGAAAAAGAGAATTAAATTCAAAGGAAACATTTCTGATTAACAATGCTACCTTTTACAGTTAAGACAGTCAGTTCTGAAATAATAATTCTGTTTACATCGCTAAACAGAATTCTTCTTCTTCTTCTTCTTCTTATTCTTCTTCTTATATTATTATCGCTACCATCTGTGTCTCAGCTGTTTAGCTTAAAGCAAGAACGTGAATTAAAACAGCTGTACAATATTATAGAAATATCATACAACTATGTCCCATCGGTTTGAAGCCTTGAGTTTAGTGATTTGACTATCATTATGTTTGATTTTTGGAGCCAGAAGTGACCATACTTGGACAAGAGGGTGGAGCTGACCATATTTACAATCTATGGTTAACAGAGATAATGCTAATGCTAATGCTAATGCTAATTTCTGCCAGTGAAAAACAGGCCTAAAACCATTAAAACAAAATATACTTACTGGAAAAACTGAACATCAGACTCCTTAGAGGGTCTTTTTTAAACAAATAAATGCTGAATGATGACTTTTTTAGGTGACCAGAATTGAAAACACACTGTGAAACAGCAGCAGCTATGCCTATACTCTGTGAATCTGGTTCATGGGAACCATGAACCTCTGTTAATCATGATTACATTATGTAATCAACATTGTCGTAGTGACTTGTCAATCACAACGTAGCCACGCCCTAAAGCACACCGCTTTATTGTCTATTTCACTCTAAATAGGGCCATAATTTACAAAATGAACATCATGCTGTATTGAAGAAGACTTTAAACTAGCAATTGAGATCATAAACACATTAGGAAAGTGTTTACTCAGGTAATAAATCAAGTGAGAAGTAGGGTCATTTTCTAATTGACCTCCATACAATCGGACTTCATTAAGATTTCTTCCGTGTGACTTTTATCACTTATGTTGTAAGCATAAAAGTTCCAGTTTTGACCTTGGAAATAGAAGTTCTTGGTCCACATTTTTCTGCTTTCCCACATCTCTTGTAATACAGAATAAACTTTAATGTTTAAATTCCCCTCCAGTCAAAAATGTGCTTTTCTTGAAGTCCCTTCAGTTGGATGTTTGAGCTTCACTGTGCGAGAATGCTGCATCAGCAGAATTTGACACTAGAAGGCTGTTTTCACATTCATCTGCTGAAAGTGGAAAGTTTCCCTGTGCTGAAAGAAAATTTGAGTTTAAGGTGTATACCTACGATCATGATTTGTGACATCACAACTACTTTGGTGCCAGTATGGTCCAATATGCAAGACAAGGTCCAGACTTTTCAGCAAAGTAGGAGACATATTCTATCCAGCAGTGAAACTTTTGAAGTTAACAATATTTGCATATTCAGAGATTCTGGATTTTTAATGAGGGAATAAATAGGCTGCATTTATATAGCGCTTTTCTAGTCTACTGACCACTCAAAGCACTTAACAACACATTCACCCATACATTCATGGCAGAGGTAAGAGAGCGATATAGCACTTTTTATCCAAAGCGCCTTGTTTCTAATGTTCCCTCACTCATTCATACACACACTCACACACCAATGACACAGCCATCAGGAGCAATTTGGGGTTCAGTATCTTGCTCAAGTCATGCAGATTGGAGGTGCCAGGGATCAAACGACCAACCGTCTGATTAGTGGACAACCTGCTCTACCTCCCTCCTGAGCCACAGCTGCCCCTGAAAATAGGAGAAGGAGAGGATGTAATTTTTAGGATTTTTAACTACTTCAATAAACTTTTTCTATGGAAACACCACATCAGGCACAATTTAGAGGACTTTTATATATCATAAAACATGACTGGAGGGGATCTTTAAATTGGTTAATTATATATAGGAACAATCATTCAGGATGGAAGCTTGAAAATATACTTATACCTATATACCTATATCAACTAAAGTTCAGCTATATTTAGATCTGGTCATTAGGGACTGGAAGGCATCTGATGTAATTCTGGTGCTCATGAAGCTGCCTTTGAATTTATTTCACTGTGTGTATTGAGGTGTTACCTTCTTGGGATACAGGAATGTCATAAGAGAACAATTTTTGCACCATAGGGTGCTTCAGTTAAATGGCATCATATTCCTCGGCTGTTATATGACCGTGCAGAGCAATCATCACACCTAATGTCTCCCATGGCTGCTTATATTACTGCAGATCCACCACCATGTTTAACAGCTGGTAACAGACTTTGCGAGCTGTTGATATCCTTTGGTTTTCCCTGTCCACATGTAGGGAAAATAGTAAAAAAGTAATCTTCAGACCATGTAATGTTTTCCAGAGAACAAGGCTCTGTGTTTTATTCTTCTTAGAAAAGGTTATGTCCAATCTTATGTCTGTGAGCCTTGAATAGTTTTAAAATGACAACTCTACCATATGCACCAGACTTCTAAAGCCCACAAAGGAGTTTTAGATGAGACTTTGATTAAATTCTGGGGTTATTTTCGGGGCTTTATTTTCCTGTTGTTTTGTAACTATTCAGTTAAGTGTCAGTCAATGTCTGAGTTTCAACTGGTGACCAATGTTCTTCTTTGCTGACAGTTTGTCAGTGTTTGGCAAATGATGCTTTCCAACCAATGTTCCTGCAATTCAAGTATTGTTTTGCCTCTTTGGAACTCTTGTTTGTTGCCTATTTGTTGCATTTTTCTTTGAAAAGTGAATATAACTTTGTGATGTCCGATTTTTGAAAACTGACATAGACGGCCTGCTGTATGTAGCTGACTTTGTAATCGTGATTTATTTATCCTCCCTCTGTTTCAGCATGATGATGAGAAAATGATTAATATTTCGAATATTACAGTCACTTCTGTCCTTTCTTTGACCTGCTGCATGTCTGCCTTGTAATTGTGGTGCAGGAATTTTTTAAGAGCCTCATTCCAAGTCTCAGAGGAGGCCAAGAACCACCAAGGGAGTTTCCTCTTCAAAACACCACTGATCAGAAACCACATCAGAACTCATCAAATTTCACTGAAACACAGAAAAACAGAGGCCCTAATTACCCTTTGAAACAATCTGGGGACTGAAATAACCTTTCAGGAGTTCCTATTTTTGCCTTAAACTCTGGTTTACATTGATAGTGGGTTAGATCTCACCAGAAGAGCTGTGTTTAGCACTAACATTTGTGCTTGTTTATTTGGCCATATGTTTTTTAACCTCACGAAAGGTCAGTTTTTCAGTTCCAATAAATAGATTTTACATGCATTTTACTATCATCTGTCCCTTTTTTGAGGGGATATTATTGCAGTATGTTCTATCTACTGCACCTGATAATATTAATTAAAATAATAATTCTAAAAGACCTTAAATGTATGGTAATTTTACCATACCTTCATGTCATAGTTCTTCCATAATAGTGAAGTTATCTGGAGATGATTTAGAACCAGTGTGATTATTTATTGTATGTTAGTTAGGGATGTGCTGGTATCAGATTTTTCATGATCACCTGGGATTTTATTCACTGAACAGTGATCTGTATGTTGGAGCTTTGTTGGCCTCTCGGTAACAAATAACATAAAAAATTATTTAAACTCTGTAAACAACAGTAGGTTGTTTAAAGTTCAAATCAGTTGCCTGGAAATCCCTTTAAATGCAGCTCAGTATCTGCGTCTCTTAGATTCTGCACACCCATTCATATTTTGATAATTCATTCATTTTTCCTGATGAAATTGATTGATTGACTTCTGGACTGGATTACTTTGTAGTAAGGGTTATCTGCTGAGTGTTAGCAGTTAAATTCATTTTTAAAAGGCAGATAAACTTGAACACGCACAGAACATAACACTTACACTGGGTTCTTACAGGTCAGTAGCCCTGACTGCCCCTCACACTCCTCCACATCACATCCACCAGCAGAGCTGAAGCTGATCTGTGAGGAACAATGTGATGTGTGAGATCTTGACAGAGGGAGTTTGTCAGTCAGGTAAAATGCATCTTTCTCTCTCTCACTGAAAGTTACAACTAAACACCCGTAAGATAGCCACATTGGGGTTGACAGCTCATGTTAATGTAGCAAGTCCTGGCCAGAGTTGCCAGAGCTAGACAGACAGGAGCCTTGTTTTCTGTGCTGTTCTCTGCATCTGTTTGACCAGAAGAAAGCTCCTTCTTTGTTGCTACGCAATATAAACCTGCTAATGGAGGCAGGAGCATTGCTCTGTGTTCACGGTGTCCTCTGAAAACGACAGTAATCACGGTAATAATGGAAATGCCGTCTGCAGGTTTCATTGCAGTATATTGTAAATGGTATACCAGCACATCTCTAATGTCAATAATGTACTATAACAAACAAATCCTGTATCTGCCATAGATGAGCCCATTACCATCAACTTGGTGAACTAATGCATATTGTGAACCACAAACTTTGGCAGATTCATACACACTGCAAACTCAGTTTTAGCAGCATCACAGTCTGGATTTGAATGAACAATAGTTTGGCTTGAGTCTTTGTATGATTATTTGGTTTTTGGCACCAGGCAACACTGATCTACAACAAATTGTCCTTTTGCAATGTTGCAGTCAAGTGCTCTGCTGGATAATGTGACTATGATTGAAAACCAAGTCAACATTGACCACCTCCAACATGTATTCAGACAAACATCCTGTTGTCTGTCCACACTTCCCTGCCAAAGCAGAACTACTTAAACTCCAATCGAATAGCACTACAGAAAATGCAAAATACTTATTACAAAAGACACTTTGAAAGCGTCCCTCCCACCACAACCAAAAGAGTCTATAACACCTTCTGAGATCAATACAACTTGACAAGTTAAATTTATAGGAGGCCATGTAGTACTAATTAGCTGAAACCTGATGAAAAGGGCCAGCGTGAGACAGGCAGAGAGGAAGAGAGAGAGTCGGCAGAAGTCAGTTATGCAGAGACAAAAGTTTGTCTACAATAAACTGATGTTAACTTTAAGCTTCTATTAAATTCATGGTTGCTTCTTTTTCAAAATTGCAGCCACTTGCTTTTTGATCAGAAATTAATTAGCTGACCTAGCTGCCTCAGCAGTCTACAAAGTGTAGTGTTGATGTTTAAGGGTTTCCTTAATTCAAAGATGGGGGCTGGCCACTTTTGATTTGTGTTTGATTATTTAATTACCAGGGATGAGAGTGTGGACATTATTAAATGTTTCATCACTGGCAATACTATGACTGCATAGAAAAAAATCTCACAATGGCTAATTGATTTTCTTGTTAGAAGAAGTACAGTTTGGTGACAAATTTAAGATAAAAACGGGATAAAATGTCTTTGTAAGGTGTTGGGACACTACAATACACCAGAACAACTGCAGTGCTCTTTGGCATAGAGTCATTCAATAGGTCCATATCCCCCAAAGGTGTTCAGTTATGTTAAGATCTGGCAACTGTGAAGACTGTAGCGTATGATTTACTTCATATTCATACTCATCAAAGGCATTATCATTGGAGACATTGCAGTGATCCTTCCTTCTAAAGATGGAATTATTAGTCCCTTTACACCTTGCATTAAAATGCATCTCATATCCAGATTGTATCTAGATATGGTTTGACGTGATCACATTTACACCTGGTATTAATATGCGTCTCCAGTGAGATCCCTTTGAGATCCCATTGCTCTGTCCAGCTCAAACAACCGAACGGCACATCACCCTCTCGTTTGCACAGGTCCAAAAAAACAACAAAAACAAACAAAAAAAAGGATGGTAGCCATCCGTGGAGCTGCATAATTGTATGAACTTGTATGAACTCCATCCACGACTGTCTAGAATATCCATAGATTTCTTGCTGCTTTCTTGCTAGTAGCTTAGCTTGCTAACTGGCTAATGGTTGCTACCTTGCTGGTTGGGAACAGTTGCACGTGCTTACATATTTCCGCCTGTGTAGTTGTTGTATGTGGATTGACAATTGACTATTGACATTTGTGTTCAGTGTGGTCACAATGCATCCCTGACCTCCCTCGGAGGTGGTTTGGCCGACTGGATCACAGTCCATCCTCAATGCGTCTTGGGTGCATTTACACCTGTACTTTTTATGTGGTCAAGTGCTATCCGTGTTAAGTGTTAAGCGGGTCAAAGATTCTTTAAAGATACACAGCTACGCAAATATGGGTGTTAGGGGTAACTGCAGGTTGCAAAGACTCCCAAAGGAGTTGCTGTGCTGATTGGTTGATCCATCTCTTATTGGGAGGTAGATGTGAAACAAAAATGAAAAAAACTTGCAAACCTTAAACTCAAATCCCGACAATTACAAAGGAAACAGCCATGCAAATGCCTCAGAATGTTTCCTGTACATGTTCACCAGCATGCAGAGAGAAGCAAATTTCAGCATTAAGACAACAAATGGACCCAAACCATGCCAGATAAAATCCCCCACCTGAATGGAGGCATTTGTTTTTTCTCCACTAGTTTATTGAGGTTTTTCTTTAATCTGTCGCCTGTGTGAAGCTATAGGGTCCACCACTATTTCTGAACAGAAAGTTATGGGTCAAAGTTAACAGCTTATGATTAGCAACAATCCCAACCGGCTCTGTCTGCAGTCCTGCTTAACTTGGCTCACTAGTCTTTAATTTACTTAAGTCATATGGATCATCAATTTTGAAAAATGCTCTCGCTGAGTCTAGAAACAACAGCTCGAAGGTAAACAGCACCATCTTGTTCTCTGCTGATTGACAGCTTTCTTCTACAAATAGCATAAACATAAGAATGCCACACAGCCATTTGAGAGACATATAGTGCTCTGATAATGTTCTATTTTCCAGCAGCTACACAGAGTCCAATGAGCATTTTCCTATTTATGCCCTCATGGCTTCTTATTTGAGTGGATATGTGAAGTATTCTCTAGCAGAGGTAATGGGTTCTGTCAGTGCATTCTCGTTCCAGCTACTTATTACCCTCCACACATCTGCCCATCAATATCAAAGGCTTCACTGGTGAACAAAAATACACCAGTAAACTTTCTCAAATGTCCCTCAAACAGCTTCAATCAAAACAAGTCAATATACATTACATCCCTACTCCCAGGCAAAGATTGAGGCCTGCAATTTTGTGTACAGATTGTGTGGAGGGGGGTGGGGTGGCGTGCTGGGTGGGGGTGTAGGCTTATAACCTTCCACAGAGCGCACAACACTTATCCAGTCAGCACATATAGGTGGAACATGGTGTATGATGGAGATCTGTTGATTGCACTGTAGAAGAGGTTGGAAAGGGAACACGATAAATTGGTAAAGCTGGCAACTTCATGCTCAAGTCATCAAATCTCTTTGACAGAACCGATTTGAAAATAGCCCCAACAGAGATAATGAGCACGTTAGGAAACGGAAAAAAAAACATACGGGAAAAAAAAAGATTTTTTCCCCCTATTGACCAGTCAGCATTTAGGAGAAAACAGCATCAGAATGACAGTAGTGATTTCCTTTGTTGCACTGTGATTGAGGTTGAGGCGCTTCTCATTAGGTCTTATTTCATGTGTGAGCACACAGCGAATTGATTCATTGACGTGATGACCTGGAAGCCCACCAGTGGTGTTTGGGTCAATTCTACAACTGTGATTAATCAGCTGCTTCACATAGCTTGAGAGACATCACCGTGACAGATCCCATAGAACAGGAAGAGGAATTGCTCTCACTAACAACAACCCAGTCAAACATTGGAACAAAACAGAAATAAAAAGATGTTACTGCAGGAATGTCTTGGTGTTCAAAAAGTCCTCCTTTGTTGTTAGGTTTATAGTTACGCTTCAGTGACATAATGTCACAGGTAATTCGTAAGAAGCCATTAATTCTGCACAACTGCTTGCTTTGAATTGTCATGCATTCTTTGAATGGCTCTGATAAGACCATTTGCTCGCTCAAAGAATAAATTTGAACGTCATCTTCAACAGAGCAGTTAGAACAGGGAAGAAAAAAAAAGCTTATTGGAGAGAGCCCATCATATCAGCCGAGATTATGCCAAGATGAACAGCTCCGTCTCAATAAATTGTATTTATGTGTCAGAGAAACACGTGGGACCCTTGCCTAATGTAGCATAAAAGTCTCTTTTGTGGAGCCTCCAATTCATTGTATCAGCTTGTGTGAGCTAAATTAGGGAAATCACTGTGAACAATGGAGACAGAAAGGAAAGAGGGGTCAGTGCACCAAGCTTGTTCTAGGAAACAACATATGCTCTTTCCAAAAGATGACAATCAGAGCTCGACTGAGACAGCACCATTTCCTTAAGATTATTCTTAGAGAGATACAATCTGGAGTTTATCCAACTGTGTCGAGTTTGGACATCTGAGATCTGTACAATATATACTTTTAATTGAAGGGAACAAATAAACTTTAAACCGGACTTGTATCATGAATTTTCTCTGAGTTTTACATTTTATTTTATTGGTACAAAATCTGAGACTAAATTGACATATGATAACTTGTCACAATAAATGTCACAAGAAAATAAATGTATAACTTATTGTAGGGAATGTGCTCTGTTTAAACCACCTAGCTAAAGTTTGGGCAACACAACTCAAGAGTTTCATGACAGAGCCACTTTGATGCTCAAACCTATCTTCAAATCATCTTAAAAAACTCTACTTCTCTTACCTATCTTTCATTCAACTCCTGAACTTATGGTTAACTCTTTCACTACGATATCAGAGCTCAACTGAGAGGCTGCAGCTCACCTGCCTGTGTGTCTCTGTGCTGCTCAGGCTGATGAAAATGATGCCAGATCAATTGGACAAGCTGGGGCTAATTTACCTTATAAATAATTTTCATGCCTCAATGACACATATAATAACACTGCTCCTGATTAAACAGTAAATATTTCTCCCACTAATTTCAAAGAAGATTCACGTTTAGATTGATAATAGAACATTCTTATTAGCTAAGCTCAGCTGTTACTGACACTTCAGTTCATCTTTTTAATTTCACTATGGGAGGCATTTTACCAACAGTAATAAAGTTGGTAATAGAGACCACATCCAACATCACAGCTGGGTGTGGTCAAGTGTGGTCTGTTGTACTTGTGACCTCACCCAGCTGTAATGTAGCGTGTTAACCAATCAATCAAACTTTATTTGTATTGTATCTTTCGTACAGGTTGGTGCAATTCAAAGTACTTTACAGATAAGAAGGCAGTACAAATGTAAAAAGTACAACAGAAATAACAATGATGGACATGTAGTAATAAAACCAATAAAAACCAAAAAAATAATCAATTTTTAAATTAAATAAACATTAATATAGATAAAAAAACAACAATAAATAACACTGATAAACATGAATACCATAAGCACTATAGTGCTATGGTACCTCACTGTTGCACACAGTATAGAAACAGCATTATGTCACCACTAGCTGGCATTGCAAGCAGGATTACTGGACTGAGAGCAGTTACCCTTTAAAACATTTTTTGTGTAAGTGTAATGCTCTGTCAGTCCGTGGATTAATGGTCATACAAAAAATTTCATGCTCCATGCACCACAGCAGCATATGAAGCGTGATATTGTTTAAAGGGGGATAAAAAATCTTAAATCGCCAACTGGGCATGTGTGTACATGCCAAATTCATCTTTTCAGAAAATGTGTTCCTCATATACTGACCCTCACTGAAGTCCAAGACTAAAAGCTTTCTGTCCAAAAGGACTGAATAACACTCCTCTTAATGGATTTCAGACACACACTGAGATGCATGCTGCCATGCCAGAGCCATCAAATGCAGGAGTATGGGGTTTTTCTGAAATGTAATTAAAGAACTTTAATCCAGTATTCTGATTCTTGTATCAGAATTTAGTCAATGGTTTGGCCACTTTAGCTAGTTGAAAGTGATAAGCTCCAAAAGAAACAAAACAATCTTGTCCAACATGACCCCCATTACAATTCCAATTTATTTTACCACCCACAGTCTAAATCTAATTGAACCTATTGACCAGGCAGATAGAAAGGACTGGTAAACAAAACAAGATGTTGTACACTTCCCCCATTAAATAGAGAGTCCATTGAAAATCAACAACTTATTGATGGGAACATGCTACATGTTGCCAAACAATCGGCTTAAAGGAATTAAACTTGAATTGCTTGCTGTTTTTTTTTTTCTTGTTGAATGCATCTTTAAGTCAGTGGCTTAATGGAAACAGACTTCCTTTTCACCGAGGATCATGGAGAAATTACGAATCCTGCAGCCTATAATATCACCATAACCAAGTACATGGTAGCCCCAGATAGTCTAATGTAGGAAGAAATCCCATGCTGCTGGTATTCCTCCCTGTCCTTATAATTTGAATACAAAACCCATCAGCTTAGCTCGGCATGCAAGACAGTGTTCTTTGTTGTGGGCGATTGCTGCCATGCTTGGGACTGATACGGTTGTGGGCTTTTTATTTTACCCGGCACTCCAGTGGGTCCGTTGTGATTCAACAGTCATTATCAATGCCCAACACATGTCAGCCTGCCTCTAACTGTCCTAGTAGCACACTGACCACAACAGGGAACCAAACACACTAATCCATTGTGGTCTCAAAATGGATCCTGAACAATTGCTTGGCATTTGCGGCACTCACGTGTTTTTTTATTTTTTTTTTTAGTTTATTTGTCAGGGACAATGCAAAAAACACTGTAACAGGTTACAATAACATGATACTGATGTGTTGCATATAGGATTTCTAACCAAGACTAATTTGCGACCCCTGTCCATGGTTAAGATTTTCTACTTAAAAATGGTCATAATATATCACCATTAACATTAATACATTACTTAAATTGAGCACATAATAGTGACATTCTCATACATGTCACACGATCATACTAAAATTACATTATGTACAGTCATTTTACTTGTGTTGCGCAACTGTATGTGTGTTTGTTCCCTGATTCATATACACGCAATACGTGTATATGCGCATAATGTTTACAGGCGTGTGTGTGTCCGTGTGCATGCATGCACATAGTCTTTATGTGTATGTATATGTCTAT
This sequence comes from Thunnus thynnus, assembly GCF_963924715.1. Taxonomy (NCBI): domain Eukaryota; kingdom Metazoa; phylum Chordata; class Actinopteri; order Scombriformes; family Scombridae; genus Thunnus; species Thunnus thynnus. The sequence goes on from NC_089528.1 coordinate 22,470,930, forward strand.
GTGTGTCTGTTCCTCTATCTGTGTGTACATGTCCATGTGCATGTGTGCGTGCACAAGTGCATGAGGGATGATCGGTGATCGAAGGTTTGGTTTTGTTTCAGCCAGTGTTTCACCTTTTCATTAAACGTTTTCAGATCAGTGTGTGTTTTTATTTCTGCTAGTAGGGTATTTCAAAAGTGTATCCCTTTTACTGAAACAGATGACTGACAGACAGTTGTTTTGCACTGTGCCACCCTGCAGTTGCCATTTGCTGACCTCCTAGTGACGATTCTATTGGTTTTTGTTCTTCTGACATATGGACAAAGTACAGCGAAATTGTTCACACATTTAAAAATCAATTTGATTAAAAGAAAACTTGATAAAGCTGTCATAACTGAGCAACCTGTACTTTTTCAGAATTATACAGTGCTGCCATTTTATTTGTTTTTGATCCATTATTTTCAGTGCTTGTTTGTATAGTGATGTAACAGGTTTGACAGTTGACTGTGAAGCCTGTCTCCAGGTTGCTAAGAGTATGTCTTATTCTGTGCAATGAAATAACAATGAGGACACCATATTTATCCTCTTCTGAATGCAGGACGGATTCATCTGATAAGCCTCTCAACATTTCAACAGGAAGCACACTACACTGCACAAGAAAATTAAACATACATGTAACATTAGTCAGGACACACACATGTCAAATCACTCCATAATGCAACACCAAAGGGACTTCCATTATATGAGGGCTCTACATATTAATGCATAGATAGCGCTGCCCTTCACAATCCATTTGCCCTGTTCCTCTCTTCCCGTTTACACATTAGAGAGGGTGTCAAAACTGAGCCGATCACTACACAAGGAAATCAAGCCATCTGACGCAGCGATCAATGGCCGCCTTGACTGATGGGTCTCCTATCTAGATGAACGGCCCCCTGGAGGGATGCTTGCTCTGCCTCGCCGCTGTTACAGAGACAGGGGGATGCGACAGCACTGATTGTCAAGGTCACCTCGCGGCCACAGAGATGATGCGATGCATCAGACCAACTCTTGTACAGCAAGATCTGACCACAGATTGAAGGGTACGTGAAATAAAAGAGGCAAACACCCCCGTTCGCTTTTACACATGTTGATATTTTGTGACTGTAAAGCCATTCAAGGCTACACTGCAACACATGATGACTGTGGTTCATTAAAAGAGACCCATGAGAGATAAAATGCCCTCGTGGTTTCTTGAAGACCCACTCGAAGCCTTCAGGGACAGACTGCTCATTGTGATGCCCTCCGGCAGCAGCCAGCTGTCCCTCATTCTGGAAATGCAGAAGATATGTGGAAACTTTGACATTGAATACAGCCTGAAGATGTTTGGATGGCACACTGATAATACTAGTCATCTGTAGAACCATAACTGAAAGGTCACATGGAACTATTCAGAGCCAAGTGAAGTCTGCACATGGTATATAATGTGCTGATAAGTGTACCATACATGTATGCACACAGGAGCATTCAAGAAGAAGAATAGGCAGCAGATAATCAGATACAGTATCTATACATTTGTGTTGTTTATTTCAAAATGTGTTTGTGGTTAGGGATCATTTAGACCTGCTAGCTTCATGGCTATATGGCAGTGCAGTCAGTTCATTGGTCGTTCCACCACTGAAAACAACTATTGGATGGATTGACATGAAAATTTGTACTTTATTTCCTCCAGTGCCAACTTAACTTTTTTTTTTTTGTGAAACGTCTCCACAATTTTGGATGGATTGCTGTGGTTTTTTGTTGTTGTTTTTTTTAGATATTTATGGTGCCCAGGGATTAATCCTAATGACTTTCTTGATACTCTGAATTTTAACTTATGCAGTGCAATATTCTAAAACCTATTAAGTAGATTGACACAAAATCTTATTCATGGTTCTCACAGGATGAATTGTAATATCCTTTAGCATTTTCATATAGCTCCACCATCTGGTCAAAGTTTTACCTGCAAAATGAATGATGTTCCCATTAGCCTCAATTATACTTTGTATACTTTGTATTGTAAATATTATCATGCTAACATGCTAAACTAAGATGGAGAATAAGTTAAACATTAGCATGTTAGCATGCTGATTTGAGCATTTAGCTCATATGACTGTTGTGATGGAATACAGACTCATAGAGTAGCAACATGGCTGTAGACTCTTAAGTCTTTTTAACACAAGCATTGAGCAAGAAAAAAGTGTTCAACTAATCTCTGAGGTTTCTAGTCGTCACCTCCTCTTGGAATCCACAAACAAATCTTCCAAACCAGGACAGAAATCTTCAAAAATGCTGAGTGTTGTTGCCTTGATCTAACTGCATGACTGAGAAGAGGAGTGTTAACTGGGTGGAGAAGTAAGCGCAAACTGTTTGAAGAGTTATGGTTTGGGACTCCCTCTGTTCAGCTTGGTACATCTGCTGCTTAGTAATTGACACGACATGAATTATACCTTATAGGATTTCTACAAGTTCAAAGCAGCCACCTTGGTACAAAAACAGGCCCTGTTACAAATGCACGTTGACACTACAAACATCTCTGCGCTCCTTCTCCGCAGCATTTACAGTGATGTGAGTGGCTCTTCACAGGTGCATGTCCTGGTGCTGCCGACCATGTTCTTTGTTTCTCCTTCCCCTTTCATTCTCCATCGAGAATAAATACAATTATCTTATAATGGGATCCCCTTTGATAAAAAGCAGTCTTCTGTCATTCTGTTGGAGGTGCCAGAGTGTTGGATGGTGAGAAACTCCAGGTTAAGTACTTTCTTTTATCACTGCTCCTTTTTATATGCAAATCACCCAGCCCGCCCATCTATTTACTGTTGCAGGTATTCAGACAGGGCCTCAAACCGTGCCAGCCACAGACCGAAGCCTGCCATCCGGCGCCAGCATGGGACTTGAAATAGATTTGATTAGGATTCAAAAATACGCCTTTGATCTCACGTTTGTTAGACAAATGCAGCCACATGACAATATGCTTGAGAGGATGGAATGATTCTGCTGGCGTTTACAAAATAATGGACAATCTAATTGTACTGTAATGCAGGGTGTGCGCGGTTATTAATTTGTGAGGTGCAGTGAGCCAGAAACTGGGTTCATTTGCATGCAGTTCTGACAAGTTGAGAGAAAGGCGGTGGTTTGGCTTCAAACAAATATGCTGTTGCCTATAGATAATCAGCACTGTGTTGCTGTGTGGCACAAACTCACTACCTGCTGTCAGGATGAATAGATGTCGCAGGGCAACAGTGTGAGATTGAACTGTAACTTGGGAGAGAAAATATTGAACTGGGATTCGAATTGAGTGAACTGTGACTTTGGGGAGGGAGTATTGAATTGGGACTTGAACTTGAATTATACTGGGGAGGGGTGTGTTTTCCTTGGCTGTGCTTTTGTCCACAGGTGTGGTGAAGCCAGCAATCAAAGTTCCCCTCTGGAGAGGCAGAGGTGACAAGGGAGGTAGGCAGACGCTGTGTGAGAGGCTGAAAGGTACTGACTGCTCTGTAGACGATGATGCATCTCAAGATCGAACTGCTGCTGAACCGAACCCCGGCTGGCTGGCTTGAAACATTGCTATTTCGCCGTGTAAGGGGACAGTTCTTCCGAGACCCACATTTACGAATGAGTGAGTTGAAATTGACATTAAGCTGTCTTCTGTTTGACTTGACTGACGGTGGTCCCCTCCCAAGTGGCAGGAACTTGGGCAGACTTCTGGACAATGCTGATATTTTGCTGCCCTCCTGGCCGTGCCACGCAATGCTTCGCCCGGCTCTATTCAGGCAATCGGAAACTGGCGCTCAGACAGGCACTGGGGGTGACATACAAAGACTTTAGTGAGGCAATTGTTCTTATCTTTGCTTATTTAAATGTCATTTTATCGTTTATAGTAAGCCACTGACTGTGAGAAGGTAGTATATTATTTATTCTAGGGAATTAGGCTGATTTGTGGACTTGGGGAGACGGGGGTTGGAGGAGTGTGGGAGATACCGTTAAATATTTCCTAGTGCCACGGCAGCAGATGTTTTGCATGCATGTGTGTAGTGGGATTTATGATCACCCGTGTGTTGTTTGATGCATTGATTTTGCTACACAAGTAGTCTTGAATGATTTTGCCTCATCATTGTGTTGATATATTATGCTCCTGGTATCTATGGTAACTATTTATTCTATACAACACCCCCACCACCACCCTTTTAGTTGGGGAGCCATGCTAGATAATAGTAACCTTCCCTCAGACTGACTTTATTGTTCGTGAGCCTGGAATTTATTATTTTCTTTTTTGCTATTACTTGTAATAAAGTGTTACATTATTGTATTCGCCTCTGTGGTCTATTGGGGATTGGAAAGAAGCTATCTGTTGTTGACATAGACTGTCATTTGGTAAATATGAAATACAGAGCAGGGATTTTCAATAATTACATTTACTATTACATACTAGGATGCTCATTGCTGACTACACTTCTGTAAATTCACAGTGCTGGAACTGATTGTCTTTTCAACTAAAAGAAAGTCTTGCTTTCAGCTGGAGTCACTGAAATTGAGGCAGGGATGCTGTCAAAACTGAACACAGACAGACCGATACACAAAAGTGTAATCATTCCAGCAATCTCACTGCTTCCATTACAATCTTTAAATGTGACACGTGTATTTTTTCAGTCACTTTCAAAAGCACGCACCAGAAATGAGCCCTTGTCATTTTAAATGTTGAGTCAAACACCCAAAAGACCTCAATGACCCAGATCAAGATCAAGCTCAACATGCATTATTTAAACCATGTGGAATGTGTGTGATTTGAGAGTTAACCCACTTCTAAAAATACAATATGATGTGGACTGTAATCCAACAGTGTGTACTGTATAGCATTTTATAGCTGCAGATTTTGATTTCAAGGATGATTATATGCTTGCACTGTACTGAGCTCTTTTATCTTTCATTTAAACAAGGCAATCCACAGTGATTGGACCAAATAACCCACTCCAAATTCATTATTAACCACATTACACACTATTCTCTGATAAGCCATAATACTGCTTGCATGGGCACAGCTGGAAGGCCTGCACAAAGGTTTTAACATGGTTAACTCCATGCTAGTTGTAATTTGCAGTCTATTAAAAGAAGTCTTCTACATAGGTAAACATGTTGAGATTAGAAGCAGCTGGCCAACTCACATAATTAAATTGTTGTCGAAGCACAATGACAGTCAATGCTCCTTTTTCCATTCTCAATCATGGATAAACAAGAGCTTATTTTCGCTCTTTTGGGCGTGGGCTCAGACTGACTCGAAAAGCTCCCCCTTACTTTACTATAAGCTTTTTCAGGCAGTAATTGATGCTTAGGCTTTGGAAAAGACTGTGGATTTCCCTGGATTAGAGTGTGAGGGCCAAGGCTATTCCATCCTCTGCAACTGGATTAAATCACTTGATTGGTGAGGAAGCTAAAGAGACGGATGTGGCGGATGGCGAAGATATAACGTGCTTGCTCTGCATTCAAGGTGAAAGGTTAAACGTCCTGCCCAGAAGGGCTTCAAACCATTTAGCCTTGACCGTGCAGGTCAGAGGATGGCAGTCATAAATCACACGCCAATGAACTACAGTCAAAGTGCAGCATCAGGCCACTTCACATCCCATTTTCACTGACAGGTGGAAAAGCTCCTTCTATCTTTTTTTTTTTTTTTCTCCAAAAGGTAATATTTCTAAAAGACGAAAATGGGCACATACAGTAGGCATGTCATCCAACACAAATATACACACAAAATATCCTCAAATACACCCGAGCCTCTCATTTCTTAACTGTTCTCACACAACATTGACTTGTTTCTTCCACATCAGTTCATGAATTAGGCTCGAGGCTTTGAATAGCTTTGGTGCAAAAGTGGAGCCTGCTTCAAATCCCATTTCATGATTTATGCATTGGATCCTTTAAAGGTCTAATCCGGAGTTGGTTTACAGCGCCATTTCCACCCATGGTCTACATACATTTTCTGGCCCATGCAAAAGTGTTAATTGTCTGAGATGTGATCAGTTTAATCAAAGAGTGATTTTCTGTGCTCAGACTATTTCATTTAAACAATTTTTAGGGGCTTGATGAGGTAAAACTATACAGTATTTCAACAGAAAAAAAGAGTCTGAAAAGTAAGGATACTTTTGTGCAGCAGAATTGTGCAGCAAGTTTTTTCTTGTTTCAAACCCAGGAAATCAGCTTGTGACCCCTTCAATTAATTTTGTGACCCCTTGTGCGGGTTCTGACCCCCAGGATGGGAACCACTGCTCTACTACATGAGCCGCATTTTAAATGTGGACCATGTGGAGTCAGTACTGGACACTAATCATGGACTGGGCCTTTAAAAACTTGATACATCTTCTACGTTTTAAGTTTGTTTTTTAGAAGAATATCTTAAACAAAATATCTAAAAACCTTTCAAGATTTCAATGAAATTTGGTGAAAAGTTAAGACATGGTCCATTAAGATACAAGTGATTAAAGTAGTTTTTGGTGCAACATTTCTTTTGAGATTTTTGCATAAATGTAGCAATTTTCTCATATGGTGCTACATTTTAATAAATGGAAATAATGTAACAAATGTATCACAATGTGTATTTTCATCCAGATTTACAATATCTAAAGATTTTCTACGATTAAAATAATAAACAAGATATTTTACAGATTGGCAGAAGTTGTCCTCTAGTTGATGCAAATAATTTCAAATATATCATGGTAATATATATATTTTATATCAATATTATATGAGTTTGGTTGTTGTTTGTTTTTGCACCATCATGTTTTGCAGTTGAATAATTTCAGAATCATGCTGCTGTCTGCCCCATTCACACACTACATGAACAATTACCCTTTTCGACAGCAAATGCGCACCACCATTGACCCTCTGTCTTTGCTGTAATATTGTTCATCTGTCATAAGTTAAGGAGACACACTGTAGCAGAAATGCCAGTGAAAACCTGACAGTAAACTCCCACGACACCTCTGAGAGCCATTTTAACATCCAGAGTTACAGCAAAAGGAAGTGATCACACGGCCTTGTTTTGGCAGTTCTTATGCAGTCATTGTCTCGGGGGTGATAAACGGCATCCATCACAGCCACAGCCAACCACATCCCAAACTAATTACTGGACTGGCAGGCCCCGTATTCACTGTGGGCCCACATGCCCAGTTCTCTATCTACTCCTCATTCATGAAACGGCCATTACCACAAAGCCCTCGCAGTCAGGTGAAAGAGGAATGATGTAGTGTGATATTTTCTCTGTAAAAGAGGAAACGTGGTGCAAATTCTCTCCATGTTTAGAGTCAAACATTTCTTTTTTCTATCTTGTTAGCACCTGAGGGAGAGTTAGATATGATACAGGGTCCAGCTTGCAAGCCATTATTGCCTGTTTATGCCTCACAGAGCCAATATTAGGTGGAAATCTTCAAAGGGGCTCACTGTGCCACCACTTAGATAGATAATATGTTCCACTATAAAAGGGTCTTTCATTGACATTTAAATACCATTCCATCCCCATCATTCAGCACAATGCCAAGGAAATGTGTTTCTTTAATGCCACCATTTCCACTGCTTCTAGTTTTCAACCATGCCAAAATATTAGTATTAAAGCCCATACTCATGGAGTATATAACCGCTCCTTTTCCTCTTCATTTCTTGTTGAGTCAGAAGGACTGGAAGAAAGTCACATTTAACTTTATCTTCCATGGTCAATCTATTTAACACTGTAAGCAGACTGAAATGGTTGGAGTGAAAGTGTCTGGGGAAATATCAGGGGCTGGGAAGACGTCCAATGATGCTGTGATTTATGGTTTCATTACTGCATCTACTAGGAAAGATCCCTGTGTGAATCTCTGCACTGAACATCTCTGTGCGTCATTCTGCCGATTAACATCACTCACACAAGAAAACACTTGTGGGCCCACTGTAGCAGAGAGGAATATATGCCACCCTAATTCCTGAGTTACTTAATCTTACTCTTATACCGGACCTTGTAGACATAGTCAACTAATTAAAAATTCTTATTAAATTATGCAGACAAATGATGATGTAACGATTATATTACAATAGCAAACAATGTCTGCTCAGCCCAGTTAGCTTGTCAAGGTTCCACTATATCATACAGTCATTCAAAGTCAAAAGAGGAAAGGAAGAAGAATATGCTAACTCCACTGGAGAAAGCCATATCTGACAGATTGCATTTTTCTACCCATAAAACATTCATGCAATGAATCACTTAAGATATCGAAATACGGGGGAGCTGGCTGGCTGCACAGAATAGAATTCTATTTCATTTCTCTGAAAACACACTGTCATATAACTTACTTTTGGAAATGAAAGGAGTGAAGAAGAATGCATAATGCATCTGAAATGGGCTGAACAGGGAGGATACATATCATAGGTATTCATGCAGAGCTATTAGTTTCTTATTGAACTATGTATCAAAGTGCTTTCTTCAAAAGGCCAACAGATAGTGCTATCATTCTGATACTGATACTATCATTCTCATACTGACCTATAATTTGGACATCTCGTCTAGACGGTGTCCTGGAATAACCAAAAGTTTCCAAATACCTGACAAAATATTTAACTTGGAAATTATACTTTGCTTTCTCTGAGTCTTTGTGTTCTGCATTTTAAGTTATGATCTAAATGTTTCTACAGCCTACTGTGTGGCTTTGTTTTATTATTCTATATCCATTTCAGTTACATAAAAAGGGTGATTTTTTGAAATTATGCAGGTCAGAAAACAAAGCAGGATAAATGTACAAGTTTGTTTAACACTTTAAATCAAGCTCATATACATAATGGATGATATATTAATTGTTGGTACATTATAACTTAGCATATAGCTGCTATAAACCAACATAATGCATTATTATGTCATTAAGTTTCATATCTCTCATATCAACTGTCATAAGGCGTTACGCATATGGTTTGATATAAGCTGCATGTCTTTTTGTTTTAAAAGGCCATATATGATGGAAACACATTATGTTAACCCCTCTTGTGTTTATGAGCTGCATATAAACACTTGGTTTATACATTTATAAATGAGACACTATAATGCAATTATAAAGATACCTTTAGCTGTTTGTTAATTTATTTGTCAACAGTTATAACTCTATTGAGCATATGTAATCAGAGCATCAATAAAAAATTAATGAATGCTTCACAACACAGTGCAACATATGATACAAGTCATTTATTAATTGTTTATACACACAAATAATTTAATAATTGTGTATACACAATGGTGACATACATTAACACTTAAAATGTACTTATATCTACTTACAAGTACATTATAGTGTACTATAAATATTTTAAAATTGGTTGTATGCTGCTTTTTAATGGTAAATATGCAGGTTTAAAACACTTGTGTTGTATTATTAACAAGTTTATATGAAAGTCTACAAGTTGCTATGAACATAATGGTGCTTTCTGTCACTACAATGGACAGAGTGTGGTTATAGTTTCCTTCAGGTGAACTACCAGTGTAGTGATATCCAGTGGATATTCTGTGAGGCTCTGATAGAGGCAACATATGACCATCAAACTGTTTGTCAGCTCAGGCTGACCCTGACACCTTGAGCCCAGGTTCAAAACCCTGAAAGATCATGATGGAAAGTGGAAATGTAGCTGTACAGAGGAAACTGAACGAAAGCCTTGCTGACAAGAACATCTCTTATTAACTGAGTGGAAATGCAGCACCGGCTCAGCGGAGTCACAACCTCTCTCCACCACCATTAAAACACCAGTTGAGATTCAGAGACTAACAGAATCTTTGTCAAGGATTACTGAAGCTGTTCTGCTCCCCCATTTAGTAAGAACCAAGAATACCAGAGAAAACATTTCATTTGAGGCAAATAACAGCCATTTATAATTATACAAATCTTATATACATGTTAACACTGTACACCACAAGGTGTTCTGATGGCAGAAGAAAACAACGTCATGAGCAGTGAAACTATCACACAGAATTACATTTAAGGTGCTGTGTTGTCTAGTTTTAAAGGGGACATATCATGCTTTTTATGATTTTCTCTTATTTTTATACTTATTTTTATTTTAAGTTCTAAAACTTGAGGTGAATGTATGTAAAAATGCTCCTATATGCAAATATGCAAAGTTTACAGTTACCAAAGCTACCTCCTCATGATGACGTCAGATTATTTGCATGCATAATTTTTTTTCCCACCTGCATTCTGCAAAGACCTGCCTTTATTGCAGAAATGTATGGATGTATCTGAGAAGTTTCCATTTCAAGTAAAGAATAAGAAAATGAAGTGGAAACCTCCTACTGCTGTTTGTTTATGTAGCCTCCAGAACCACTGGGAGCTAACCAGTCAGAGCAGATTGGGCTCATTAGGAGTGGTGTCTTAAAGAGACAGGAGCTAAAATGGCCTGTCTCAGACAGAGGCTGAACTGAGGGGCTGCATAAAGAGCCAGTATAAGATAAATGAGTAGTCTGTAAATCATGCAGAAATATTCCAGTAGAGCCCAAGAATATAAATATAAACCTGGAAATGTGCATGATTGGTCCCCTTTAAATTGCACCTGCCAACTAATCAGACACCAATATTTTCAGTGGCCATAAAAAGCTGTTATAACTACCTATTAACATCTTATAAATATGAATATATCGCCACTTTACTGATAGCAGACAATGAGCTGTCATAAAGGCATTATGGGAGGCCATAACCCAGCTCTTATGTTTAGAGCCAAACTAACAATCTAATTTCTTTTTTTACATAAACAAACATTTTAAGTGAGGATCCCTTAAATGTAGTTATTAAAGACTTGTGACTCTGATATGTACATAAGTGACACTGTTTCTACGTTACCTTAAACATATCTTTGGCATTTCTGTGATGCTATTTTCTTGTTATTTTTCAGTAGACATACAGTATACATGTTGATGATGATATATATCTGGTAAGCTAAAATATATAAAGAATCAGCCTGGTTGTGCTCTATAAACACCATACTCTATGTTCATAACACCTTATAACCTTTCGGTCATATTGGTAGAAATGTATAGTACTATAAGCAGTTTTGATAACTGACCCATAAATAAATCATACTGTACATGTAATATGTATGAGATAATGATGATCATTATGATCATAATCATTATGACAACAACTCTTACAACACATTAGCGTATGTTATACATTATGCAGGTGTTGCATTAGAGATATAAGCTTCATAGAAAGTGATGCTGTTTTGTATGAAGATCTGAATCACAAGTCAGACAAGTTTCACACTGTGATCAGCTTGTCTGGCTTGGAAAGCAATTGGTGGCATACTGCATAATGGCCAGTCAATTTTTGCTAATGGCTACAGTGATGTTCAAATGATAAGAAATTGAGCAGGTCTAAGCTTTTTTTACATCTGTCAAAGTCTCCACAAGGACACTTTTTCTTGCAATAAGTCATCATTCTTTCAATATGAGCAAATCCTTTGACACAAGGTTATGTTGGTTTCCCACCCCCCCTCCTCATTTAGCCCAGAGCAATGGATCCCACAGACACTGAGGACATGTGTATGCATGCTTCACAGTGACAGCTCCATCTGGACATACCACACGGACCTTCTAATGATCACAGAGCTGGATTCCCTCTCAAAGACCCAGTGCTCCTTTATTGAACAGTGACCAGAGTCAACTTTGCTATGCCTTTAATCATGATTTTCTCCTTTTCTCTTGAAACATAAATTTATCATCTTTAACCGTTAGGACGAGTAATGTTCAATCCACAGTACATACTGTACCTTGGGAAATTTAACATTTGATCTTCATCTCTGTGAAATGTACACAACATGGTATTTTTTTTTCTCCTATGTGTGTGTGTGTGTGTGTGTGTGTGTGTGTGTGTGTAGGTGGTGGCTGTGGGATTTGATTGAGATATGCGATGGTAGAACTGGTTATGGTGGACCATTATATGAGTGTCCTTGGGCTCCCGGGCTCCTTTCATCACTCTTGGGTGGCTGGCTGTCCCTGGCGGAGGGAGCGGTGCAGGTCCCTGCTTGGTTTCCATTATTTATGACTCTGTCAATCTGACATCAGGTTGCTCCACCTGTGCTATTCAGCCCACTCAAGTGGATGTCAGTGGGATGTGCAACAAAAGATAACAACAGCTGCTGACAGACAAACACTGGGTTGCCTCACTTTGCTTTGACTTCTAGGATGGGAGAGACCCAAGTGATTGCAAACATGGCATGATCTTTCCAGTCTAATGAAATGTGGAAGCTATGTTTTACCATTGGCTTTTACCCAACTCCAGGAAGCCTTATGTGGACTAAAATGATCCAAACAGGCTAGGACCAAGAGGATAATGTGAGTATTGGATAGTGATCTGGCAGGTCTGAGGCCTTTGGCAGGTGCAGGCCTCAGTGTGAGTGATGGCTCTGACCTGCCCATCCATCAGTCAGAATGTCACAAGCCAAGAGCTCTTTCCAACCCTGACCTGGAAGGAGGGAGTTACTGTTCCCCCCTCTACAATCGGCTGCATGAGATTCAAATCTCCATACCACAGGGGAGAGAAGACAGCCCTGCTGAGCTGAGAGAATAGGTGTCCCTGCTGGATTCTAATTTGAGATTCTTCCAGTAGCTGTGGATGAAGGATGCTCTCACAACTGAGAGCACATCTTGTATAAAGGATGACACAGACAGGTAATTTGACAAGCACAATGCAAACAAAAGTGACACTGTAAGTTCAGTTAATATACTCATGTTATAAATGTCTCCTGTGAAAACAACTTTGTAATGTTGATGCATTTATTTACAAGATGAATCATACCACCATCAGCTCAGAGGGTTCAGTAAAATTACATCTGCACAAGTCAAGACACAGTAGGCTGCATGCAAATGAAACAAGGAGTATTAATCAATACTGTATTTCTCCCCACTAAGTGAAGCGTTAACCATTGCACTATTTCAGGAACACGGCATTTGAATAAATATTTGATTAAGCAGGAACAGAATACATGCATGTTTGACAAGAAAAATCCATCACAATTTTTGGTTAATGTAAATGGCATTTACTCTGCTATTAATGAGGGAGGCGTTTGCTGTCTGTGGCGCCAGCGGAGCAACTTACAACCGAGAAACACATCGACACATTGTTTTTGATGTTTGTGTGCCACGCCTGTTGATATGAAAATGTGAGAGGAAGAACAACAGGAAGTGAGTGAGTGTTTGGAAAGAGTGATGGGTAAAGGGAAACAAGGACTACAATGAACTGCCTTGCTATCAATATGCTGTCAATTAATGTGATAATATTCTATCTATCTATCCTCTCAGCATTCCATTCATTTTTTTATATGTTAAGTAAGTGCATTTAACAGTGGAAACACTTTATACTGTGCAATGCAATACAGACTGAATACTGAAAAGCACAAATTACTGTCACTTAATGTGTAAATAATCCCCGCAGGAGAAAACCTAAAGAAAAGCAGATAGTATGACATCTGGTATGGAGATGCAGCATAAACTAAATAAAATACATACACAAAATCCTGCCATAGTTTCAAAAGCTCTTTGAGTCAGTTTAATTCATATTAAAATGAAAAAGTCATGTTTAAACGCCTGTCAGACATTTGTTATTTATGTTATAATTCATTCATAATGTATGAGGTGATGAAAACGAAAATGTCAGGCTGAGACACAAACCGCTGTGTAAAAAGGTAATACAGCTCTTAGTGAAACATGGAGTCATTTGTATGAATATGACTATGTGTGTGTGTGTGTGTGTGCATGTGTGCGCATATGTCACAACACTGATAAAAATCTTTTATCTACAAGAAAACTTCACGGTTTTTATGTACATTCTGTCATCTAAAACTTGTGAGTAAATGCCTTAAATGAGTGTTGCTATGTAGTGAGAATGTGATTTCAAAGCATAGCATACTGCAGGAGGTGAATGCACCACTGTCTCCCTTTAACACTTAGATGTTTGTGGTTTGTGCAGAGAATAACAGAGCGTTTCAGGAATCGCATCACATGTACAGACTGTAGAACAACACAGAAACTGAGTCTGATGTAACCCTGAGGGATTTTTTGAAGTCTGGAGTTTAAGTTTAATGCTCACTGCATTTTTGAGCTGCTGAAGCACAGAAAATCAAAAATTGGGCAATTTGGTAGAGCTGGAGTTGACAGGCAAAGACCAGCGATGATAACTGAGTGCTGAAACCTGAGAGACCCGTCAATTAAAGTAAACACACCTCAGAACATGTCTCTTTCTTAAGCCTCAAAATCCTCAAAAAAATGAAGAATATCAGCCATTTTCACCGTTGCCATTAAGACGTGCATGAAAAAAAGACGAGTTGTTGTGAGTCCCACAACCACAAGATACTTTTGATGACATACTATCTATGTAATGGTCTGTCTTTGATTCCAGCAACTAGCGGTTATTACTGTAAAAAACAGAAATTTCACCATTTGCTTTAGCATAACAAAAAATGTGAAGTAGCCTGGGGACATTATCCACTCAGATATTAAGTTAGTGCATGAAATACTGATGAAGCCCTATAGTAGACTTATTACCTGAGAGGTATAATACAGTGCTCTCAGAAACATTTAAGTCCCTTCATTTCCAAGCCACGATGGGCCAAACACAAAGTAACACTTATGTAACCTGGATTCAGCATTCAGCCATATTCTTCTCACAACGAGTGCGGCTCCGCAGTTAGCTTAATCGGGATTGATGGTACAGCACATTGGGTCTAAATTTAGTGTCCCCAAGAACATTCCTCTCCTTGCCGTTGCTGTGGGGCGAAGCTGAGGTTTTCAGATCCTCTACGGTCACACGCACAGGATGGGAGGCAGTGGAGCTGAAATGCACTCCTATGTCACAGTCTGCCCTCTTCCCCTTCCCCCCATTGCCACATTCTCTTTTTTCTTTTTTCTTTTTTTTTTTCCTTTTTTTTTTCTCTCCCTCCCTTTATCTCTCCGTGCACTGGGATTTTGTGGATCACTTACTCAGGGAAAACCCCCTGAGGAAACAGGATTCTATGTTCAGAGGTCCAATTTCGAAAATCCACTCTTATGCGGATCAGCTGAAATGTAAAAGGACAAATCAAACTGGATCATTAATACTAGGGACTTAGCAATTTCCAGAGTTTGACACTAAATACATTCACAAAAAGCTGTTAAAACCAACACATTTTTTAAAATGGGTATGTATCATACGGCACAGGTTTAGTAGCAGTCTGGGGAATTATTCTTTGTTTTTTAATTTGCATCTGCACCTCTGTAAACATTGCACAAATAAAAAAAAGACACTGAAAGAACCTTTAGGCAAAACCTTATTATCTTGCCATGATTTGATTTTCTAGCCAGAAACAGTAGCAAAAGCCATCTCATTACAGTACACATTTTACATTTGAAATGTGCCTCTGGCCTATAGACTAACTAGCAGTAGTGGCAGTTGTTCTGTCAATGTAGTGTGGTCAAGGTATCAGCAAACCTTTAAATCAAATATTTAATGTACAATAACTGCTGGTCTGTTTTTAAGGGAGAATTTCTGACAATAACAAGTTCTCATTCCTGTAAAGGACAAAACAGGTAGACTGTAAGTACATTTCTTAAACTGCAGCAAGTAGGATATTCATAGTAAATGGACTGCACTTATATAGTGCTTTACAATTTTTGCCTCTCATTCATCCACCCACCCACACACACACACACACATTAATGGCGGTAGAGCTGCCATGCAAAGTGCTGGATTGACTATTGCAAGCAACTTGGGGTTCAGTGTCTTGCTCAAGGATACTTGGATACATGGACAGCCGGGGATCGAGCAGTCAAACCACTCTACCTCCTGAGCCACAGTCGCCCTGTATTCACTAGCATTCATTTAAAAATTGGATCAGGAAGGGTTTTCTTGTTTGGGTCGGTGTATCAATATGTCTGATAACCAACAGGTCCTCCAAATTACATAACAAAATAGATAATTTGTAATTGCCCCCCAGAATGACACGTATAAGGTTTTTTGATCTGATATTGGCAGAATATCATTTTGCAGTGCCTTCCAAGGCTATTCTCTGATCTGACATAGCTATCGGTTATGTTTGATTAGGTTTTGGATTGGTTTAGGTTTAAAAATGACTCAGAGTTAGGGAAAGATCATGGTTTAGGTAAAAATAACTACTTAGTTAAGGTTGGGGAATGACAGTACTCCTGGTTAAAAGAAACCAACGATTACTGTCAGTAGGAAACAGGAAATGTGCAGTGGCCTCCCTTGTCAAAAGTTTTGTCCAATCATTCCACTCTGACCTCCTCCATCTGTGGACATTGTGGCTCTTTGCTTCTGAAGGTCAAGAGTCATAATTCCTATGGCCACTAGAGGTCTTGGTAACTTGAACGTAAAGTTGATAATGTTACTGGGCATTAGCTAAAACAGCTAATGCTGTCATTTCTCTTGGGAAGACAATCTCCTATTAAGAGAGTCGATCCGAGCAGACTTGCTGTCAACTTTGATCATCTAGTGCGTCATAATCATTGCAGCAGAAAATAATATTTTTTGATGTGCGGAAGTCTAAAATTTGGCACCTTTCAGGGTGTGAAACACAGTCTATAATATCAAAGTTGAAGGCCTAACTCAACCTTACTTTTCACTGCACTATTTAGACGTCAAACAACTTCCTGTTTTGGCACCGAATGCCAGGCTGCTTTAAGCTGTTTAAACAAACATCAGTGCTGTTGTTTTTTACTGGAGAGGACAGCCTCAATATTAAATGTAATTTATTTTCAAGGAAACATCAGGCACAGACAAAGTATCTAAATTCAGTTGGCAAGATAGAGATATGTTGAGAAACAATGAGGTCTGCTTAGTAATAAGCTCTCACAGTGTTCTCTTTCAATAATAAACTGCCTCTTGGAAAATTAAAGCCTGGCACATGTAAAATGGATTTTGTTTTGATCCATATCCTTTGAAATCTACAACAGAGATGCTTAAAAAGTTGATGTAATTTGGCAGTAGTTCCATGAGCAGTCTGATCAGCTTTTCACTGTGTTTTAGTTCAATTTATGCAGCATCTTTACATTTTTTTTTTTACATTCACTCGCTCTGAAGAGTGACATCATAAATACTATCTCAACTAGGGTGAGGTATGTCCAAAAACACTTTTTTATATTCTCCGTGGGTCTGTATATTTAATATTTGTTTGGCCCACATAACAGGATTAAAAACTAGTGCATGAATAATAGTGGTTTCTAACTAAAACCATAAAATAAAGACTACAGAAACCCCACTGACTTTTCTGCCTGTGAGGCAGACACATATGTATGTTGACAGAGTAGAGTGAATGTCGGGGATCTACTGAGTCTGCCCAAGAGGAAGTACAGCAGAACAAGCAAGGCCCCCTTAGCCGTCATGGTAACTTGGATCGAGAAGAAATATTAGTAAAGTGCATACATTCATACGCAGTTTAATCCCATCTTATTCCCAGTCCCATTCAGACGTGTCATGGACCTAAGGCAACACAGTATTGCAGAAATATTATCACAGGGAGGATAAAAAAGAACAGGTAGATAAACACATATTCTGAGGTCAAAGGTACCCTGTGGAGTATATTTTTTTACTTGGGGGAGAACCTAAGAAAATAAACAACAGAGAATAAAGAAATATATTGCACATAAAGGTTGAAACTAGTTACACAATGTTACATAGCACAACAGCACAACTCCAAATGAACATGGAGACTTTTTACATTTACATTTTTTGTATGGATTGCCGTACACTCGCAGTCCCCAGAGGATAAAACCCACTGACTGTGGTGACTCCTGAACTCTAGTGCCAACATGAGGTTGGCATATGTGGTTTTTAGTGAAATATTTATAACAATAAAACTGACAATAACTACTGGATGGATTGCTATGAAATTTAATTCAGAGATTCATGTCCTCCGAGGCTGAATTTTAATCACTTCAGTGACCCCCTGATTTTTCTTCTAATGTCATGATCAGGTCAAAATTTCAAGTTGTCCAATACTCTGGTTTATGACCAAATACTTTCAAAACTAATTCCATTCCCATCAGCCTCAGCTGGTCTATAGCTGTCTCTCAATTCAAGGTCCACATCTTTCAAAGGCTGCATTTGAAGACAGCATGCATCACAGTGGTGTGACCAAGACTGTCCCATTTTGGAGGCTCTTTCAAATGCAGCTGAGAAATGTGGCCTTCTTTTCCCAAATTTGGAGAATCCAACAGATGGATCCTTCGTGGTCCAGTCTATCCCACAATGCATTTCACACCAACCAGCAGCAGCAACTTTGGAGATTTTGAGCCATGCTAAGCTTTTGTAATTTTTGCTGTAGTACTGTTAATATGTCACTTTATTAAGCTTAGAAAGTAACCATTTAGATTCCCAATATGTGGTCAGTTTATCCAAATAATGCAATTTTGTAAATCTGCTTGGACATTTTTGGAGACATGAGGAGCTGCTGGTTGGGTGAGACCAGCCGCTCTCAGCTGCTGGCAGCCCGACTCCTGAGATGATCAGCCGGTCAACATCTGTCGTCATCCTGGGGAGAACATGATCTGATCTGATGAACTGCTCTGTGCAGCTCTTAGGCTGTAATGTCTCCATAGCATTTTGATATATGATGTAATTCCTTTTGGAAGATAAATGTTGGTCTCACAGATTAAATCTAACAATTGTAGCTGCCACATTAGTTTGTCTGAATGTAATGTGAAGCTTTATGTTTTTACTGTACAGAACAACAGCGCTGCCTCTGGGGCTCTATATGTACAGATATCACCACATTTCAATAAATATGAATTTATTATAATGAACAGATCAGCCTATATTAAATTTGTTTTATTTTATTAAGCTACTTAACAGTTTGAATTTTTATTATAGCTACATTACAGACTGAATAACATAATTTACTGCATCTCTCTGTCAATGAGGTTATTTCTTTGTGAGAAAAAAAGTGTTAGTGGAGCTTTAAGTAGAGATTATTTTGTCACAGTTCAGTCAGGTAGTTGTGTTGAAGCTGAGCTGGTGCTGTCAGCTGCTGTTCCAATTGCAGAATGACCGTACTGTGTCCTCCTGTCCTCAGAAGCCAGAGCCACTTAAGAGAAATAGAGAGAGAGAGAGGATGAGCTTCTTCATCCTCTCACAAGGGAGACATGAGGTTGCAGAGAGAGGAAAGGAGAGGAGAGCAGAGAAAGAATGGACAGGCTCTTCTCTCTACTTGAGGGATTAGCTGAAAAATAAAGAAATATTGAATGAATGAATTAAAATAAAGCAATTGTTAAATAAATTGTTGATTTAATTTACAGCAGTCTTTACAACTATTTACAACACAAATAAAGTACATAAGAAGTGGAATAACAGGGTGTCTGCAGATCCTTAAAAAGTCTTAAATTCAATGTTATAAATATTAGGCCTTAGAAAATGTGTTTATGCATATTTTGGTTCAGCTGAGCAGGGAGTCCATGGTAATGCTGCTGGACCTGGTTGGGCTGCCACAATAATAAAGCTTATGTCCCGATTGTCAACTGCAGCTGTCAGGGTTGCTAGGCAACAGGAGCGGCGCTTCGTGACGCAAGGGTAAGGGCGGGAACAGCTGGTGACGCAAATAGAAAATCCTCCATAGACCACATCGTCTCATTTAACAACGCTCAGTTTGACCTTCAAGGTCTACGAAGGACAAGCCTTTGTAGACCGCGTCCTTGGAAGGATGCGGCCCCTGAATTGAAACACAGTTATTGTCTTTACAACTAATTAGCATACAGTACTGTGCTTAAGTTTTAGGCACTAGAACTAAAGCAATGCCATGAATAGTTTTTTATTTATCAATAAACTTAATACAAAGAAACTTAAATCAAATCAGTATTTGGTGTGAGCATGCTGTGCATTTAAAACAGCACCAGTTCTCCTCGGGACACTTGCAAGGTACTTCCAAGCATCTTGGAGAATTTGCCACAGTTCTTCTGTGGGTTCAGGCTGTCTCAGTTGTTTCAGTCTCCTCATGTAATCCAAGAGTGAGTCGATGATGTTAAGATCAGGGTTCTGTGGGAGCCATACCATCTGTTGCAGGACTGACCAGCCCAGTTGCCAGAATAAAATGTTTGTATGGCATTGTATGCTTCTACAAACCACGGATACATTTAATCTCTACGTTTCAGTACTTTTAATATGCAGAATATTAGCATTTCAACATTACGTATCATCTGGAAAGTGATGTAATTCATCTATATTGGCATGGCAGAAAGTTGCAAAAGCATCAAAGCAGCAGAGACCACTGTTCAAGACTGCTGCTCACTTCCTGTTTCAACCGACAAATCCGGGTATTTCGACCCAAACCATGATCTTTCCATAACCGTAACCAAGTGGTTTTTGTGCCTAAACCTAACCAGACCTTAATCACCGGTCGTCACACCATAAAACATAATTATTCAACTGATAACTATTTAATGCTATTTAATGCAGCGTTAAATGACACGCGAAAAAAATGCGGATCAATGTATCTGTGGTTTGCAGAATGCCAACATTTTATTCTGGCGACTGGGTTGTTATGACTCTGGCTGTATGTTTGGGGTCATTGTCATGCTGCAGGATAAATGTGGGACCTGATCAGATTATTATTATTAATACTTCTACATCTCATGTTAGCTTTGTCATTGTGAGTACATTACCTAATGTTAGTGTTCAGATCAAAGCACCATTGTCCCTAAGTACATTCTAAGAAAGTCGTTAGCATCGCTGTAGACTAATTATCTTGTTTAAAATATATTAGGTTAAAAAGAGATGTGGAGTTTTTGACCACAACAGGTGCTTCAGAATAATGTTGTGATTAGCCAGTCCCTGTGTTGTCTGTAGTGGCTTTTGCATGAGAGACATGATACACATTTTTGCCAAATGCAGAAGGCAGTAATTCATATTGACTGCCAGTAGCGGTAATTCACTGTAATAACATTTTACCAATAGAAAAGGAGAAGACTGCAAGCATGTAAACAAAGCACGTTTAAAAAAAACAAAAAACAATACACTGAAAATGAGACCGAAAATACATTCAGTAGAGTATTTGTTAAGCCTAAAGGATGTACAGAAGGCACTTTGGCAAGAAATATCAAATGTAAATAAAAAACTGTGTTTGTTTACAATGACAAATCCACAGGGTACCTTTAAAAATAATTAATAAAAAATAAACTTAGAGATCCCTTTGAAAAATGTGACACTCAGAGCAGTATGATTAAAAATAAATCCATACTGTGCTGTGTTTTAAAAATAGGGATATAATCATTATTTGTTTATATCCCTATTTCATTTCGAAAGATAACCAAGAGAGAACAGAAGGTTATTTTGTCTTTAAAAGCAAACCTCACAAATATTTCATACAAAGGTTATGAACTAACCTGAAGTCACTTAAAAACAGGGTGTGTTCGTTTTGGAAATACTCAATCAGGTGAGATTTTTTTTCTCTCCCCAAAAATAGTCAGCACATACACAGTGTAGCATTTTGGGATAAGTCCTTATAATTATACCATTTTTCAAATTATATTTTGCCACCAATTAGGCTCACCTACCACTCATGAATGCAAATTAAAAACAACTTCTCATTAACCAGTGTAATGATAATTTCTCAGGGGTCATGAGGGCCAACACTCCTGATCTCACGGTGAATATAAATACCAGTGAGGGTGATAGTCAATGATAAATTAATGCATAAATAACTTGATTGCTCATTTCCAGTCTGGAGGCTACATGTCATACTGGCATACGGTATGTCTTTGACAGAAAAAAAGCTATTACACACACATATGCTCTCACCCTAACCAACACACACATACACACACACACTCACACAGACCCCTGCTGTTACATCTAGGGATGTTTCTGTACTGATAGGCCAAATAAGCTAGTTTCTATGATGCAGCATCCTGGAGGCTGCTAGTCAAGGTTATTGATCAACAGTCACCTCCATAATTGCATTGCCGTCTATTTAATTTGCTGTTAAGCTCCCCATTAATTACCCTGTTTTCCGTCTGGGCATAGCTATTAATCTCTTAGTCTTTGATCTGTTTAATATGCCTTGTGGTGTAGTCTTGACAACTCCTACAGTTGTCTGAACACATTCGGAAGTCCACTGACTTGTTTTGTTGAGGTCGATGGACTAGAGGAAGACAAATGTATTCAAGCAGAATGCAAAAGGATGTCAGTTCTGTATGTTTGGAGAAAAAGCAAAAGAATACTTCTGATTGAGAGATCTTTTAACTCTGACAGCATATAAAATGCCTCAGAGTTTGTCTGTGAACCGACATTTGCTAAACAAAGGCACAAGACCGTGGAACTCATCTAAAATTGAGATCTTCTTGGAGATGTTTCACACTTGAGGGAGGAGAAAAAGTACAAAAATTAATCTGGTCTCTGTCCAAACTTTCTCTTGCCAAATCTGAAAGCATCTACACATAATTTTGAAAAACTAATCTTGAGTGCCTTATCCACGGTGAAAACTGACTTTCAAACTCAATCTCTTCAGCAATCAATCTTCCCCTGGCAGGGTAAGTCTGTCGAAACTGGGAGCCACGGCTATGAAGAAAGTAACATTTCAATTTCTCTCTTCAACTCTTAGTGGCAGCCAGCATATGTTAGCTGTGGCACTGGATGGAACCATTATGAATGGGCGACAGGGGTGTTCTTCTGAAAGGAAATGGAGGAATGGAATAATTAATCCGAGGCAGATGAGAAAAGAGATCTGTGGGGGTTGCAGTGGTCATGAGGTTACAAAAGGAGCTTGTGATTGAAATCGGGCTGCTTTATGTTACCTGAAAATAGTAAGGAAATTACTTAAAATGTCACTGGCTTAAATTAATATCTGTTCATGTTACAGGGTTTTTATTGCATTTGTGGTTTGATAAAAGTTAACACCTCCATCACACACCATTATTGTTCAGCTTCTGTCAATGCTTAATTTGGTTTGACACCCGAAAACACGTAAACCAACGAATTGAATGAAAATGTCATGCTAACATGAGTCCTGACAGTTTTTGCAGTGAGAGACTTGGTTATGTCTTGATAGTTTCTGGAGTTGGAGAGGAGGACTTTCATCAGAGGCAGTGCTGGAATACTTTTAGGCAATTCGAAGAGCAACTTTTATGTTGTGTTCCAATGCATTTCTGTCAACATAAATGGCCAAGTCTTTAATGGTCAGCTCAAAGAGGAAGATACAGTATGTGAATCCTTGTGAGTATGTCAGCAATAGAAGGGTGAGCCTGATGAGGAAACTGGATTTTCAGTATTTGCACGCAGGGTAATCACAAAATTAGATGGAAATTCAAAACTACATATTTTGAATTCTAATTACAGATTCATTACTAATTGCTATTAAGAGACAGAGACCAGAATATAAGCTGTTGTGCCTTGCATGATAATGTTATTAGTGCTGAAACAATTACTTGATTAACCTTGATGATAGTTTGAGTTGATTTATAAGTAACAAGACAAAGAGTCTACCATGACAGTGGCTCTGTGTGGCTGTTCTTAGGCACTAAAAGCTAGTGTCAGCATGCTAACATGCTTAAAATGATGTTTAGTAAGGTATAATGTTTGCCATGTTCAGTATCTTAGTCTAGCATGCTAACATTTGCTAATTATCAGTAAATACAATGTAGCTGGGGCTAATGGGAATGTCTACTTTGTAGGGTCTTTGACAGTTAAAATTTTACCTGATGGTGGCACTCAATGAAAAATTAGAGAATCACTACAGGTATTACAATTAAGATATAATTTTACCAAAATTTCATGGCAATTCATCCAGTGGTTGTTGAGATGTTTCCATCTGGACTGACCAACATACCACAACCGACCACAGACAATGGCATCCCTAGAGTCATACCGCCAGCTAAACAAAAGGACAAACATTTGATGGTTCCAGCTTCTGAAATATGAAAATTGCTGGTTAGTAAACATATCAAATCATAAATCAATAAATCATAAACAGAAAATCTCCTGGGTTTTGGATTACTGGTCAGACAAATCAAGCTATTTGAAGATATGACCTTGGGCTCTCAGAAATTTTGAATGTTACTTTTTTCTATTTTTTGACATTTCATAAACTAAATCACTCAAAAAAATCTGATTAATTGATAATGAAAGCTTTAATAATTTCACTAGGTACCACAGAAAGTCTAAATTCACCAATGATAGTGGACACATAGCATTTCTAAGAGGTTGCTGTGTAAGCCTGAATTGTCAGCTCCCGTTGGCTCCCCTTGGTGATTGGCCAAATGTCAAGAGAAGACTGAGAGAAAACCCCATCCAGTATATCCATCTCAAAGGAGTGACAAAAATCAATGGGTGAGATGCTTATCAGGCGCATCATGTTAATAATTCATTGCGAGCCCATGGAAGGTGTATAATTGATCAAGGGGCGATAAGTTGTGGTGATAAATATTTCAAGGGTGGCTGAGAGAGAAAGTAGGAGCCCTCTCTTGTCAACAGACCCCACAGTCAAGTGTTCTCAACAGGAGACTGGTCTTATTGAGTCTCCCCAATTGTGCAGTCATTTTCTCTGAATGCCTGTGTGTTGTGCTGATAGCTCTCCCAGAGATGATGGAGACGGCTCCCATGGTGAGGATCAAAGGGCTGGAACATGTACAGGCTAGCTATTGTTCAGGTCTATGGATCAACTCTGACATCCCAAGGGCCAGACCCTTGGAATTGGTTGGGCTGTAGGGGGGTTTTGCTCAAGTGGACAAACTGGTAAGAGATATACATTAGCAGTCACTTGTAAGAGATGGATTGTGACTCCCTATCATTCACTGAATGTACTTTCTGCTCTGTGTAGGAAATTCACAGCAGGTAACTGATGGGAATGCCGTTTAATCTAACAAGGTCATACTCAGAGGTAGATCCTTGCATTGTTGCAGATTGTTGATCACTATGGGGCAGAAAAATTCTAAATACACTTGCAAATAGTAAAGTACCACACCTACTCTGTTCATCTTTTGTTTTATTGTCGAGGGACTTTACTCTGAAAGGCCACTTCTCCTTTGCATGGATAACTGTGGATATAATGTCACTGGCAAGCTAGCATTAGCCTTAGCCCTGAGCATGATATGGATAACTGTTGTGTCTTGTTTAGAGGTCTTAACCACAGGAATGCACCTCATCCAACTTTTTCTCTCCTGATATCGGTTCCAGTACCTTAACTCAAGGTATCTGCCAACTGAGTACTGATCTGATATCAGTGTTCGCTTTGTTTCCAAATTTAAAATCTGTATACTTCACTGCCTGGAACTCATTGGGATAATTTAAAGTAACATGACGCCAGGGATTGTTGTGGCACTAACTGAGATGATGGCCTGCCATGACTGATTGAATGTAACTCATAACGGAAGAACAGAATTTAATAATGTTTGATACTTGATCTGCTAAATTAGAACAGTATTGCTGCCAAAATACCAATCTGGTCAGGCAGATCAGTGCATCCGTACTAACCGGATCAAACCTTTCAGATCCAATTCCAAAACAGTCTTGTGGAAAACCTACCAAAACCTGACGTGCAATAAATTAACATTCAACAGTCAGACCAAAACTGCCTGAGGGTAATTAGAAACCCAATTCAATTGCCGGGTTTACTTTTGGTAAGAACCAAGAGGTCAATGAAGACATCTATTCTTGTTTGAATTCCAAGAGTATTTTATGGAAGAGATGAGCCCCTAAATTTTTAGGAAATAAAATACTAACCTTCAAGAAAATTGAGCGCAGTATATTATGTATGTTTAATGAGTGTAGCTATTGTTTAGGCCATCATTAATTAACCAAATTCATCACGATACAGCATGTGTCAGGCTTACCACCTCTGTTAAACAATTTTGTAGGGGAAACCCTATCTTGAAACAACCATGGCTTTAATGTGTGGATTGTTAAATGTAGTAGATCCAACCAATTTCACAGTATTTTTAGTAAAATCTTAACCTCTAAAATGTAGGACTAAAAACGTGACGTCTTAAAATCTGAATACTCAAGTACTAGTAAATCAACTACATTAAGTCCATGTACAGGCATGTGGTAAGATTACAATAATGCTGTAGCATCTCAAGGCAAAATCAAATAGTGCTGTATAGATAAAGAAAATAAAACAATCTGTATTGTACACAAGAAAAACTGATAAGGTAAACAAGCAACTTCAAATGTATTACACAGTAAAAACATAGATGATATTTTTAGCACAAAAATGACATGATAGCTGTCATTTGTTTATTGCGATTGCCCTTAATTGTTGCCAGTAAGAAACATGACACGTCTCATTATAGATGATTAATTGCCATCAGACAGTCAGCTGTGGTTTGAATGTGAGAGACAAATGAAAAATGGGAAAATAATCCTTATAGCACATGTGAGAGCCTGTGTTTTATGTGGGAGTGCATAAATATTTATTTTACTGAATCAAATGTAACACCTTAATCCATTGGCAGTGTTCATCAACTGTGAGAGCCATGAATATTCATGAGTACATCACAAGTGAATAGAATTTAATTCATAAAGTTGTTTCTGAAATGAGGCAGCACACGTATTTCATACTACAGAATGTGTTAGATTGTCTTACAGCTGTTATGAATTAGATAGTTAAAAGTATATTTGAGAAGTATTTTCTAAAGACATTTTGTGAAGTAAAAATTAAAAATTTAAACAATGTAACATGAGGTTATGTAACCAGTTAATGTCCTTTATACTAATCATTTTGTAAAAGAAGGTATGCCTTTTTCCTTCCCAAAATCGTTGATATTATACTAAAATTATACATATTTTCCTTGAGACCCATATTTCACATAGCACCATGTTGACCTCTGATAGAACAAACTAATCCCTCATTGTTATAGACGCCGCTTTCCCCTCCAACTAGAGCATTCACTGAATGAATCATCCCTCATAAATTAAACAAATATAAAACAAACACTCATAATTAGGCGCATGAATAACCATAGAGTGAACCTGAATGTCTACTTATGTTTGTTTTTTAATTAGAATACATTAACAATGTTCAGCTTTCTTTAGCATGAATTCTCTGTGGGGCAGGGGAACGTCAAATGAAATAAGCGAGGGAATTCTTTCACACTGGGAGACAAACAAAAGTTGAAAAAATACAAGGAAACTTAGATGTTGCGCAAGCTATTTGGTTCATGTGTTCTGAAAAAGACTATTTGGCTGGTAATTTAGCAGAGGTTGCGTAAAAGCCATTTTTTCCAAAGAGAATATATTTCTTGCACGCGGTTTCTTAATGGATGCCTTGACACTTGCATAGTTATTTTAAGAGCACATCTTCAGTGAGGTTGTGAATATCTTCAAAAAGTCAAGGTCACCTACAGCACATATAATAAACACAATACAGCTTTTGACTGTGAGAGGAAAGTGTTTATCTTTCACTGACATGTTTAGACTACAACTTCTTAAGTCTGTATTATCCGCTGCAGTCAAACCGCCTCCTCATCTTTATCCCCTGGTACAATGCATTCAGTAGTTTGCACAAAAATGCTTAAGAAAAGACTTCCGACTATGTGATGAGAGGAGACACTTGGGAATCGATTGAAGTATATTATTCTTTATGAAACTTTTTTCTTGTTGAAACATTGCCTCAAATCAAGCTTAATAGCAAACGATTAAAATTGAGATGAAATTCTACCCACACTTAATGTACATGCTATGATTAATCGCTTCCATATATTCACAACTTTCAAAGAATAAGAATCTTTTAGATATATGTGAACCCCAGCGCTGCTTTCAGATACCACTGGATTAATTTCATATTCTAATCTGCAGAGTTGAGCATTGAGACTAAGAATCTTTGGCTGTCTCCGGCTCTCTGCCCACATTTAAATGACCCCCCACTGTGTGAGAGAGGATTAAACTGTAATATAAATCCTTTATTCTCCCTTTAGTCAATTCAACTCAATTACACGCCCAACCTGGGCAAAATTTTTTATGTTGTAATATAATTGAGAGATCATAACTCAGCTGGAAGACGCAGATGGAGATTGTGAAGTATCTGACCTTACCTGATGCCTATTGACAGAGCTCCCTTTTTAAGATTGAATTATGGCTTTGCCATTTGTGCCTTGGATCCCATTTTCTAGAGCCATGGGCCATATGTTAATGGTTGATTTTAATTAAATATTTCCAAGTTTAAACTTTTTAAAGACTTTAAATGACTTCGGCTATGCAGCTACAGGCAGAGGAATATTTTTTACTGCTGTTGCTGGGATATCTGAACCACTGGTATCCTTCTGGGCATGAGAATCAATATCTATCTAATGGGGGCACGTAATATGATAATATTGGGCAATTATCAGCGCAGGGGTATGATTAGTATCATCGTTGTTAACCTCTCGGATTTCAGCTGAAAAAAATCTGGCATCTCATTGAATATTTCCAGAGCGCACCACAGAAACACAGGAGAAAACCTCATTTAACTCCTCACACTCTGAATTTATTGTGGTATTTAAAATTTGAGAGCATAGCACATTATGCATTTCACACATTCACACATGATCATGCTGCTCCACTAATAGTGATGCTGTTACCTATACCTAATTAAGAATAAGAAAAATCTGAAGGATACTCCTTTTTTTCATAAACACATAATATGAATAAATATTCTTTGACAGGATCTGAAGATCATACTTAAAGCTGGAGTACGGGACTTTGAGCTCCCCCTTCTGGCAGTGAGAGTAATTACAAAAACACTGTTGACACGTGCTTACAACATAGTCTCCGCTGTAGCCTGCTCCGTCACTACTGTTGCAGCTGTAAAATGGTTGATAAATTGTTTTGAGCATCACACAACCCCCACGACTGACTCATTTCAGCATTAGAATTTGATCTATTTGGTCTGGTAACATTCGGAAAGTCGAGAAGAGCCGCAGCGAATTATTTTATCCCCATTCAAGTTAGTTACAGGGCTAACCGGAAGTTAGCCGCTCAGCCAGTGGAAGTCTCTGGTGCTCATGCTCTGCCCATAGAGCATGCACAGTATACATTCATCCAGTTAGCGTGGGAATGTCACTACTGACACCTTAAAAACTCTGTATCCTGTGAAATACAGAGAGATTTACCTGGTGGTGATAGACTTAATCAGCATTGTGTGAACTTGTTCGGTAAGGGCTTGAATGTAACGGACATTCATTTAAGAGTAAAAGTTCTGCACTGCAGGTTTAAGATTATACTAAAAGATATACTTTTAAAGTACAAAAGGTTCAGAATGGCAATTTGATTCCTTCACTGAACTTTTTCTTGCCAACATGTAGCATATCCTCCATCAGTATACACACACACACACACACACACATACACACACACACACACACACACACAACTGTAATTGTCTGGATGGTAGAGATGGCAAAGATTCTCATGTTTATGACTTGCAAACTTTCATGTCATCAGACAACGCAAGACAGTTGTCTGATTGCAGTTTGGTGGGATAAAAATACAGTGTATGGACAATATTATGCTATATCCAATACATTTGGGTTTAATTCCTTTGAACGACACACTTGTGAGGCATTCATGTTTGGTTCCCAAATACTTCTGTATTACTGGGTGCCAGGTTGGATACATCAGAGCTTTTCAAAAAAATAATTTTCCTTGTCATAATTATGACACAGACTTCGATGTTGATGTAAAAGCTATTTACCCGTTGGAAATTGGTATTTGTGATAAGTTTAATATGATGTGAATGCCACATAACAGATGGTTTGTTCATGTTATGTGTGCCCTGAGGAAAGAGAGATTTTTCTGAAATGGGATGGCTGAGTATGATTTAGCGAATGAATCAAGTTTCTATTTAGAATGTTTTGTGCTTTGAATAAAATCTCATGTTTCCAAGGACTTAACACTCACTCAGCAGTCTGATGAGGAAATTCTGTGAGACTGAAGTACCAGCATCTGTTTGACATAAAGATATTTTACAGTTGGTAAACTATAGGTAAACCGTGAACAGTAACAAAACAAATATATATTAATAAATTTGAAAATTATATTTCTATATACATTAGAATGTTGCCAATAAAACATCTAACTGCCACATTTTACTGCTCTACAATTTCTTTTTGCATGTCTGCCAACATACATACTGATACAATACCAACCCGGTTTATTCAGGCTCTGATATTGGCTCGTAGAGACTAATAATAACTAAGAATAAAAAACAAATGATATGTCAAAAATAACATGACCTTGTGTTGTTGACGACCAGCACTATAACGTACAGATAAAATAAATGCTTTCCAAGCACATTGGAAGAGGAGCAGGGGTATCCATAAACCTTGCACTCATCTTCTCACTGCAGATGGCCACCTAAATGCCTAAATGGCCACCTATTTCATGTGCTCTCATAAACCCCACCCTGACATTCCCCTCGTGGATGACATCCAAGCGGACAATATCACTCAGTGTCTCTGTATCCTGTTGGGTTGAGATGACTGATAACTATCTCCAATTTCCACAGGGCTTCTCAGATCTTTTCTTGGATTGGCCATGATTGGATAAGTGGTTGAGAATATGATCAACAGTCTCTCTTTACCAATAATGCCTTGCAGTGAAATAAAAGAATCACAGGTAGGACTTCTCCCTTGTGATAAACTGTGGCCATAAAAGACTCTCTCACCGGGTAATTAATCTAGTAGGGGGTGGTTAAATTTCATACCAGTGCTTAAGTTCAAAAGAGAAAGAGAATCCATTGAGATTATTGACCTCAGCAATTTTTATATGACATTACACTCACTTGCTGCCTTTGTCAAATATGGTAGCTGGTGCAATAAAGAAAGGAAACTGACAATGTTCAGTATGAAAAATGGGGAATTGCTTGTTTTGCTGACCCAAAGGCTTCTACTGTTTTCAGCAGAAAGGGAAAAAAGTTTCGTTATTCCCCTCTCATCGACAGTCATTGAACATCACGCTGGGAATGAAGCTGTGCTGTGCTCCAGACATTTTTGCAGTTGCCTTTCATTCATTATTCACTGCGGTTATAAAAGTGTAAAATGACTGCTCCTTGCCAGTAACAGCCTCCTCACTAGTTTTCACACACTCGCACTTATTCTTTCACCTCTCTCTGACCGGAGTTCAACCTGTCTGCTCTAAAATAGCTGCAGCACCACGCTGCGTTCAAAGTGCAAAATTTTCTATGTGGCACATCACTGGAGGTGTCTGGTGGCACTTAAACGTTTACACCCTTTCTCAATGTCATGGTACGCTTCATCCAACTCCCAGCTAAGGGGCAAACCAACAGGTCACAGCAAAAGGTCCCTCTGTTTATTTAGTCATTGTGTCACAGTTCTTCAGAAAATCTGTTCAAGGGTTTGTTACCAAAAATGTTTGTTTTGTTTTCAGGTAAGACAAAACATAAAACAAGCCAATATATCTCTACTGGCACTATCAAATATTGATAATGGTGTCCAGAATTGCATTAATTCAGTACAGTGGATTGGTATCTGTGCCATTACCTTATTAAGCACATACATTGATATGACCAATCCACATTTAATACACTTTCTTTGTCAGTGTCATTATATGATTCAGTGTTTCCGCTCTCAGTTACATTCATTCTGTCATGCAAGGCTGCCAACTCAGGGTTTACTGTCACAGTAATCCCTAGCTTCATGTAACTATACATGAAAATTAATCGAGTTGAAAGAGTTAAAAAGAGTTCTGTTCAGAGAGAACATAAATTTTAAAATTGGGTAAAAAGAGAACACTGGTATATCTGAGGGACGGTATCGGAATCCAGAAAGAAAAAGCTGAATCGCATTGGCCTCAAAAATCTAGTGTAAGTCGAGCTGTAGTTCAAAGTAATGAATGATGTTCCACTTTTCTGCATTACATCAGACAAAACTCTTCATAGCTATAGAATAAAACCTTCAACAACTAATTGTATTTAGCTTTAAATAGAGCTTGCTGCTTGGAATAGTTTATTTCGACAACAGATATCTGGTGGACTGATAAAATGATTCAATAATACTAATTATCAAGTAATTCACACCTAACTTAATGAACAATGATGTTCAGGTGTTTTCAAAACAGCAGCTGTGGAGTTTAGAGAGTTACAGTAAAGTTGCTATAAAACAAGAGAAAGAGAGCAAAAAGCAAAAAGCAAACAGATGAAGATGCGGACTTAACGGTGGTGAAAAAAAGGTCATGGTGTAGTTACAGATAATGTGCAGTGGACCCCACATTCCAGGTAATACAACACACACTTGGACCGGCTTTTCAGAGGGGAATCCATCCATCTCACGCCATCAATTATTCATTTTGTTCGCTCTCTCACCAGCACAGTTACAAGACAAAAGCTTTCTATTGGAATTGCGGCTGAAACAGGAGAAAAGCTCTTCCCCTCAGTCTGACAGCTTCCAACAAAACATGTGTAGAGGTCTCTTAGTAACAGACTCAATATAGTAGGGACATGACTGGCTGAGATACCAGAATAAATTAGACAACTATTAATCAAGTTAATAACATGAAAAGCAAATAAAAATAACTTCACAAAGTACATGCAGTAGCAGCAAGTTAGATATTCTTTATATCTTTTCATCAGCAACAGAAAGTGAAGAGCTTAATACAGTATGTAAAACCCATGAAAATCTCTCAGAACAGATCAGTAGATATGTCCTGCAGTGGGCGGAAAATGGGGCGGATATTATTCATCAAGGATAATGACTGCTCATGCTTATCATGTGAAGTCTACAAAGTATGGATTTATGTCATTGTATGCATCACTAAGTCAATCAACCACAAATAATGATGCACTGCCCTATATAAGTGCTGACTCTCATATACTACCTATATGTTCATTTTTGTCATTTGTTCGTTCTCAACTGTCGAATGACACCAGTCATTACGGAGAACCCCTCATCAGGATGATCCTGTTGTCGCTGTAGACATAATTAACACAGTCTTACTGGATAATCCTTAATTATTTGCCAGTGAACTAGATGATACTCGTTTATTGTTGTTATGGGAGAGCTATTGAGACCAATCAGTGGATCAAGAACCAGCTGATAATCAATCGGGGAAAGAAATAAAGTTAATTCCTAATTTAATTGGCATGTCAGAAAGGAATTAATCCATATTAGCTTATTTCATACTGAGGAACTTTGTGAAGGTTATTCAAGGTCATTGTCTTCTAGGGATGTGTCATGCCTCTAACTTCATGGTCTCAACTGCCCTTTCAATTAAAGCCATAATGGCTTCTGCTTAGTGGACAGTAAGGAAAAGCAATAAGCAAATATGTATATATTCAATAATGTTTTTTGCTAATGGGGCCTCTACAATTGTCTAATAATTTAATCCTTTCAACAGACAAGAAATTAGCACTGGATGATTCAGTAAAACCCTGAATTACATTCAATTATGTTTCTTTACGTCCATTTCCCACATTTTGAAAATTTTCACTTTCAACAATCTGCCCATGAAAACTACAGTATGGATAAGGTTTGGGAAAGGCAAATAAACTATGGTGAGGTATGGTAAGGCAACTAAAATACTTGAATAAGTGGTTAAGTTTGATTAAACCTGCATTAACACATTTTTTGTTGCACTTGTTAGCAAACAGTTACTTCTGTTCACATCTAGCAGTTACATTATCATCCATTTGACATCATGTTTATGTCCAACTAATAAATTTAAGTCCAATATTCATTCTTTTTTAGCTCCATCTTCGCTCATTACCATCTCCTGAGGGAAATATATGGCTCTTTAAAAGTTAAATGGTCCACTATGTTCACCAGCTAGTCACTAATATGTTTGCCATTTGGTGCTGAGCAGGCAGTGTACAGTGGATTTTTAAAGCGTTTTCTCTGAAAGCCGCCTGCTGCGGCTGTAAATGACACTATGAGAGTGAACTAAAACAGTAAAGTTGCAGGTTGACAGCTAAACAATGAGCTGAAACTCACTATAAACCCCCGTAGAGCTGAGCGAAGCTTCCAAGTTGGATGATAATTTTCTGTTGGTTCTTCACTTTGAGCCCCTAGCATTAGACATTGTCATTTAGTGCACTATTATTATGAAATATGTTGATTATAGCTGCTTTAAGGTTAGGCAAAGATCATGGTTACGATTAATTAAAAGGTGAATTTTAATTGCAGGTCTGTGACAAGACCTGACCTTACGTCTTTTGCATTAAAGTCTAATAACGGACTAACTACATGCTTGTCCATCACCCTGACCTCCCCACCATTACCTTTCATCTAGCTACATAAAGGGAACTCTACATCCGGCATCGGCATCGAGTGTTGGTATTGAACATAAAACGGGAGGTATAGAATTGTCCATCATTATTTCATGTCTGGATAATGCCATCACCCTCCCTTTGGCGTTAATAATCAGTTCCATATAATCTATTTTCTTCGCTATCATAGTCTGTCTGCACACAGCCTTCTCTTTCCAGTTTCCAAGGACGCCTACCAAGGCAAGGCTAGAATGAAAAGAGGAGACAGAGCGAAATGCTTTTCTGTCTTGATGTGAGAATCCTGGCAACAAGGAGGTGTGCACTTCAGTCATCTTATACTCTGAAGTCCCTCTCGGGAGGACGGGAGGCTGTTAATTCTGCATTTACATTAGTTGAGGGACATTAATTCCAGTGGATTTACATGCAGTAGCCATCACTTGTGGTTTGTCCTTTATGTGACAATAAATCTACCCAGCCTACACATTGCTTATTGTCCTTGATGGAACATTAAGAAAATCCTGAAAGATTCTTGTGTTGAATGCAGCTTGGATTTGAAATGTGTTAATCAGCCCAGGATTGAGGGGTCATTTCTCCACAGCCTGACCTTCTATGTGTGAATCTTATACAACACATGTACACCTGCTCAGATACATGTTAGAGAGGTATACCTCATGACTCATCAACACATCTCTTGGATCCAGGTTAGAGGATCACACTTTCTGTGGGCCCCCCACTCACTTCAATTAGTGACCTCCACAGGCTTCTCTGAGCAGAGTGCTGAGATTCTCTTCAAATCCACATGATCAAAACGTATGATTAATGCTTGCTTTCCATCCCAGCTAGGGCTAATCATCCAAAGCCTCACAAAGCCATTAATACCTCTCAAAATACAGGCTGGAAAAGCTGCTTTAAGCATTTTATGATACCTGGTACAGCTATCTTTTGCACTCCATATTCATTAGCATGGAAGGGATGCTATGAAGAAAAGTGATTCATTAAGAACACAGTCAGCTACATCTAAGGTAATGGGTCTTACTGTAAATCTTTAAGACACTTTCATAGCATCTTTGAAGCTATATGAATACATTAAAGGCAAAGAAGAACTACAAAAACAAGATGGTTAAGTGGTGATACACGTAAATCTGATTTAAATCTGATGCTTTAGATGCATCACCATTTTCTAAAAGCAGGCTTGCACGGCCCCACTCGGCACAGAAAATTAAGAAGTACAAAGATGCTGTTCGTTAGCGTTGAGTTACAGATCTGAAGGATCTGTGATTACAGTCCTCATTTTACACTGGGAGCCTCAAGCTCCATATCAATTGGTGGAAGAACAGCATGGCCTTCTGAACACTTCAACTAATCACCCATCTGTGGCCATTGTCTACCAGAACCATATGTGACTGTGATGTCTGTTTATTATAATGAGGATGAAGATAAGTAGCATTTGATTACTTCCTCACAAACTGCGCAGTGTGAAGTGTTGTATGCGCCCAGGCACTTCTTAACCGACAATATTCAAAAACTGAAATTATGAATTTTGAATGCCAGGAATTCATTACTGCTATCTTTGTTCCATTGTGTATCTAGCATACTGTCACGAAAAGAACAAGAAATCACTTTTCACTATCTGGTTTTGCTCCAGAAGTGATTAGATCACTTGATACCGTCATTCCACTGCTTCTATTTTCTCCACCATAGGACCTTCCCCGGGGGAATACACAACCATAATGGTTTTCGAGAAATATTATCGACCAGGCCTGATGCTGAAGGTGGCTACTATACTGTAATGATACCCTTGCCTTGTGCGTAGATGAGGCACAACTTAGATACGTGAAAGTACTGCATTTGAAAGTAGTTTGGAGTGTTTTACAGAGAATTCAGACATGTCTGTTCAGAAATAAACACCCAGAAATATCTTTTTTCCAAGATGCTATAGAGACTAATTCAGAATCTAGTGTGTGCTCTACAGGTTTAATGTGAGCAGTGTCGCATAATTTGTATGTTTCTCTGTCAAATCTTGGGGCTATAAGTTCATACATAGCTGTGGTGTGTCAGAGGCATTATTATATTAAAACTAGCATAAAAAATAGGTTGTATGTTATCATAATAAAATGAAATAATGAAATCAAACCAAAACATACCTAAAACATTTTTGATTTTTAGTGTATTGTTTATTTTTATTTTAAAAAGAATATGTTTTCTGCATTTTTACCAAGACGGAGTTTTGATGTTGGCGCAAGGATCAAGTAGCAAAAGTAATACCTTTTCCCCTTTGCATGTGGTGGATTAATTTAAAAAATCTAGAAGGTCTAAGTGTTAGATTTTCAATAGCTTAAAGCTCTGCTGATAAATACCTATAACAGGAATTACTCAAATGATCATTTGCAATGTGAAAGGTGTCTATCGCAGTAACAAACACTCAGGAAATTATCATTCAACTCTGCAGCTCTACACAGCTTTTCCACCTTTTAAACTCATTGTTCTGTTTTTACAACATTTTGTTGTTTTTGCACCTCCTGCAGGAAATATCTGGCTCCTTAGCTGCTAAATGCTAACTATGTTCACCAACTACTCGCCAATTTTGCCTGTTTGCCTTTTTGTGCTGAACAGGTGGCACACAGTGGGGTTTTTTTTAGCTGAAAATACAATCTACAGTTCAGTAAAGTTAGGGTCCAGAAAGCTGAACAATGAGCTGAAACTCACATACTGATTGTAATAATATAAATTATAGCTACTTTAAAGGAAAAAAACAAATTTCTCAACTGAACTTTTATTACAATGCTTAACACATGTACTACTTTTCATTATTTTTTTCAGCATTTTGTCTCTGAACCACAGTACATTGGGAGCTACTGAATTTGTTCAGTTAGACTTGATCACAAAGCTCTTTCCGTGTATGAGTGTCAGTGGTTACTGAGCTTGATCAACATTAGAGGGGTACTTGAAGAAATTACACTGTGATTTGTACTCCACTTAGTGCCCTGCTACACAAAGAGGTCCATGCACTGTAATAGGCTGTTGGGACCCAGAGAGCCAATTACATAAAACTGAATCAAGAAGTCACAGTACTTACTAGATGTTAGACCTTGCCTGCA
Organism: Thunnus thynnus; assembly: GCF_963924715.1. Lineage (NCBI taxonomy): Eukaryota > Metazoa > Chordata > Actinopteri > Scombriformes > Scombridae > Thunnus > Thunnus thynnus. The sequence continues at coordinate 22,508,192 of NC_089528.1, forward strand.
ATTGTGATTTCTATTCACGCATTTTCATGATGTCCAACTTAATGTAATGTATATTGCACTTTCTTACACAATGTATACTGAAAGCATTGACTGCTCTACACAGTAAATGTGACAGAGAGCTAAAAGGCTGGAGCATAGCCCAGCTGATGACAGATCACTGAGGAAACAAACCTCCATTTTCTTCTCGATCCGATTAAAAAAGAATACTGCCATTGTCACTGTCAAGCTTAGAGGATGCCCATTAAGGATATCCATTAAGGCCTGTTTTCATTTCATTTAGAAGATGCTTTTATCCAGAGAGACTTAACAGTTAGGGAACAAAGAGAGGTCTCATACGTCAGCCATTTTAAGGCACACAAAACACGGAGTGTCAGAGAAATATAGGGGAAAATTATATTTATCCTTTTTTTTTTTTTTCAAAATGCATTACTTATCCAGAATCACTTTAAGTATACACACCCCTGAATCCCATTGTTCCTCTTCAACTAAAATGACTATTGACTGGTTTTTCATGGAGCAATATAATGTGGGTCTATTCAGCAGGCACAAAGGTGGAATGATGGCAGATCAGTCTTTGTTAAGGACCAGCACAGTGTGAAATTAAGTGTTGTTGTTGTATGCAACTGCATCTATTAGTGTTTACGCCTGTTAACCTCTGTTAGCTTATCAGGGCATCATACACATTCTCATTTTCCAACAGATGTTTTAATAATATGGCAGCATGAATATTCAAGAATTGAAAATTGTACATAATAATTACCATGTGTAACATTATATAAATGAACACTGACCACATGATAAGTTACAGTAATAAACTACAACACAAAATGCCAGATTTGATTCAAGTGGGGCCCTATGAATTCTTAAACACAAGTGGTAAACATAACTATAAAGAATTCTTTAATGTTCTCATGGAAGAAACCACTTAATGGTGTTATATTACTGCTATTTTAACATTATATTTGAATCTTTCTTGAAAGGGTGCATCAGCTTATCACCACATATGTGCTAAATTGTCCTAATTAGCGATAATATAAGTAACATTTTAAGAGGCATTCCAGAAAGAGCACTCATACAGTAATTTATGAATGGACTGATGTAATCAAGAACTATCTCTTGGGAGTCAGAAAAGGATATGTATCCTAACTAACGGTTTTTAAATAATTTATATAGCAATTAACAACAACAGCAGTCAGGATGTGATTAATTCTCATCTGCGAGCTGTGAACTGTGATCAATGACGGAAATTCTTTTAAGAAGAGCCAGCTGTAAAGAGGCTCTGCAAATGTTTTGGAAACTTAAGGCTCTCCCCCATTATGTTGTAAATAATCACAGCAGCAGCTAAAGCGGCAGTCTGTGTCCATGCAGGCTCGGCACATCACATCCTTTTCATCTAGGGACTTCATATAGTCTCCTGCAACGATAAAGAGGGATAAAAATATGGTTTGTGGGTGCATATTGAGGTCTTTTTAGCTCAGCTGGTGAAGCTGTCTTAGCTCCTGCAATAAATATTACACTGGAATAAAAAGGGCTTAATGTAAATAGAAAAAAACAGGTGCTCAATATTTTGCATGGCGATGGCATAATAGACCGAAAATTCTGCTCTCTAATTGTAACAGGGTAAAAAGAGGTAAAACCACATTATTATAAATGATTGAATGATCAGAATTGGTAAATTGTGCTGTTTTTAATTGGGCATAAGAGACATTTATAATACATTAACACATCACTAGAAAAAACATCAGTAGAATAATTAAAGGATTGAGTCTGCAATGAACTACATACTTGTCAAAATGGCATCATTCATTTTTATAGAAAAGGAAACAAACTGTTTGAATCAATAAATGGTTCTCCTTTCAATGACTCTCTTGTTAGACTTGAACTTCAAGTGATTGAAGTCATTGACATGTTTTCTTTGATTCCCTCCCTTTTCCTCCTTTAATTTCCTCCTCCTTTAGCTTCTGACTGTAGTGGTCCTCAAACGTAAGGGTAATCAGAATTTTCCTCTCATTACATTCATTACACGTCACACCTACACTTCTTGGTGAACAGGAAATGTGGTGACTAATGTTGGGGTGCAATGCACCCTCATGGCGCATCTTGTGCCCACCCATCCATACCCACCCATCTATGCCATGTTGCACCCTCCATCTGACAAAACGAATTTTTTAATAAAAAGAAAAAATATGTGTTTTGCATTTGTGCTTACATTTGAGATTGAGATTATGCAGATAAACCCGTGTTGGTGCATAATTTAATTGTGATTTAGCAGTCTAACATTCAAGGCATTAAATGGTTATCAAAATAGTCAGTGGTTCATTTTCTGTCAATCAACTAATCGATTAGTTGATTACTCAGTGCAGCTCCACATACAATACGATGAGCATGGGTTGGCTCCTGGGTTAAGAGTGGATGCACACGGTTTTATATAAACCAGCTGGTTTTGTTGGTCTGGTTGCATAGAGCAGCTGAGTCTGGTGTTGATTCTCTGTGGGATCAGCAGTCATTTGATTTACTGTAACACAGAAAATGTCTCTCAATTCAGCTTTAAGAATCACTGCTATGTGAACTGAAGTATTTAAAATGCTCCATACAGGTTGGCTTCTGTTGAATTAAATGAAATCACATTTTTCATTAAGTGGCTAATGTGAATGTTAAGTGCCTGTCATTGCATTTGATAAGTTTATATCTTATCATTACAGAATAGAAAAACTGAAAAACACATATTTTTTTATATAACATTTTATACTCTATATAGTTTACATACACAAAAAACCCCACATTCTACATCCATAAGAGGGACACGGAGAGTGGAGAAGGCACACTAAGTTTTTACAAAGAATGGCAGCTGCAGAAGAGCTTGATACAGAATCAAAGGAATCTCTCCTGTTAAAATCTGTGATATGTAAATAATGTGTATGTATTCAGCAAAACGACAGCAGCGTGCCATCCACACACATCTGTCATATCCAACAAGTAACATTACAAACATGTTAGCATTCATATGGAGCTGTTTTTTATTAAAATATATTCATTATATAAATATGAATAACACCATATTGCACAGCCATAACTCACTACAAGCAATTTCTTGCATTCCAGGGTCTTAAGACACAAAAAGAAAGATGTCAAGAACCTTTTAGAAACCTTTACTTTTGAGAGATCTTTGGGATCAATGTTATAAACAATTTTCTGGTGGAGTGTAAGTTTCAGATATCTCTGCTGTGAACCAGGTTCAGGTTTGTTTTTCCAACTGTATCATAAGATGTATTTGCACTTGATGACAGTTTCTGCCATTGTTGCTTGACAAGTGCCACAGTCACCTCACCCCTCGGTTTTTGTGCGAATTGCCAGCAACAACAAGTGACACAAGCTGCAGGTTTTCAAAAGTCAGGAAAGGCACTTGAGAATTAGTGGCAAAACATTCGAGTAGCAGTTGAAGGGAAGGTAGTACAAGTGAAAGATCAGAGTTGTGGTGAACCACTAAGATCCTTCACGGAAAGAAAAGAAATAGAAGCTTTATAGAGGAACACATACGTGAGGCAAAAGTCTGAGAGCCCTCTGAGAGCTACAAGTGTGGTAATCCACAGAGAAATAATACATCAGAATGAAAACTCTGTAAACACACAGCAAACATACCAATACACCGCTTCACATAAAACTTTGAATGTGTGTAAGGTGAAGACCATAAACACACTCCCCCTGCAGTCTTGACAAGTACCAGCCTCCATAAATCATAAATACTTCAAGACATCAATACTTATGTGTGATGTTAGTGGCTGATATGCTTTAGTTTTGGTGCAGATGCATGTACGACTATGTTCTGCCACCTGACAGAGCACAGTCACAATATCCGAGACAGCGATGTCTGTCATAACTGTGTCACACAGTCGAACACACACACATACTGGCAGACTTGTCCAAATAGAGTACCAGCTGGGTGTGGTTATAACAGATAGTCAGGGTTCTGGAAGTAAAAGTTCTATTCATTTTTCCAACAGACACTGTTATTTGACTAGCCATTCAAGCATTTATAACATTTTAATGGACTCTCCCACTTGAATCAGAGGTGCCAGACTTGCTTCCAAACTGAATAACATCTTGTCATATATAAGAAAGGGTAAGGTAAAAAAAAAAACAAGCCAAAAATTGAAACTACAGTAGATGTTGAGGTTTGTATAATAAGTTGGATCAATTCATCCATTTAAATCAATTTATTTGTAGATTTTGGTTCTGTGTTGGATCTATTTTGTGCTTTCTTTACCTGATAGCAATAACAAATCAAAATATGCAATTATTCTGATTTTGTGGCTTAGGTTCATGAGGACGGTAGTATTTACTGCCATTCAACATATTAAACCAATGGGGAAAAAAACTACAAAAACTGAAATGTTCATATTTGTTTATTGAGTTTTGCATTGGTATTGAGGTTATAATTAAAACTAATTTTCAAACAGGAAAATATTCCAAAGCTCACAGATTCAACCGCTTCACTACTCTATTTCATTTAGTTAGAAGACTAATCCCAAAGAACAAAATACAGTGACCATATTCAGAAAAAACTAAGAACAAGATGGAAAACCAAAATTAGTTTTGTCAACAGAAAAATGTGTCAATACATAAATTATTGACCTGGTAGCTAAAGCGGTCTCAGCTCAATGTCTACTTACTTGCTTGTTCTGGATCTTTTGATCACATCACATGGCCTTCACCAGCAGATGAAGTTTGCTCAGTTGTCATGAAACTGTAGATGTCCATGAGAACCCTTACAGCTTCAAGTTGACTTAAAGGGGATTGTGTCACGCATATTTCAGGGTCTAAATTCTGTGGTGTTATTGCTATATCTTTGCATGTAACTGCATTTACAAAAAAAAAAAAAAACATCCTTACTTATCTTATACTGGCCCTTTATGCAACCCCTCAGTTCAGCCTCTGTCTGAAACAGGCCGTTTTAGCTTCCGTCTCTTTAGGCCCAACCTACCGATGACCCCACTCTGTTCTGATTGGCCGGCTTCTAAAAGTTGACGCTCAGCAGGCTCCAGAGGCTACGTAAACAATCAATAGTTGTAGGATTTCACTTCTTCTTCTCATTCTTTACTCAAAATGGACACTTAAATACATCTGTACATGTTCGAACCTGAATCTGATCCTAAATATGCAAGTGGATTAACGTGAATAACCCATCGAACAACCTTAGCAACAAAGGCTACGGAATAGACAACTGTTTGTGGGCATGCAAACAATCTGACATCAATTCGACGGGGAAGTAGAGATAACATTGCAAACAAAGCGTTCAGAGCAGGTGGAGGCCTGGGCTTTGGACTGTCAAGGAGCATTTTCACCTCAAGTTTTGGAACTTTGACCATGTTTAGCATAAACATCCAACATCAAAACAGTATAAAAATATCAGAAAGTATGATATGTCCTCTTGTCTTTGAGTGAATAAATAAAGTTGCTGTACAGTACTTTGCAGGAGAGCTAGGGATAAAGGCAGTTTGCTGTATCAGCATAACCCTGTTTGACTTTTACTTCTGCTATTGTGAATGAACCCATACCCAATTTTTAAAAATCTCATTTGAAATACATTTCAACTTTATTTGTGCACAGCTGATACTTCAGTAGATGCCCATGTTGGCACCAGCTGCTGCCGAAAGATTAACTTCAAAGGTTCTATACATCTTCAAGAATCCATTTGGTTTGTGAGGATAAAAAACAAAAACAAACAGTTTATCCCACTATGTTACCAGCAAGCATCCATCCACAGCATGCGGACCATAGAATGAATCCATATTGGTAGCTGTGCAGTCTGGTCTCTACGCAGCACCGACACTGTGTCTAGATGAAAGATATGTTTTGATGAGGGCTGTATGAGAATTTAATGAGGCAAGATGGGATTGAGCCTGAAGCTATGGGTGCCTATTGATGTGAGATGTTTTAAGGGGATTCTTTCTCCTTTGCCTTTATGAGTTGGATACCTTTTTTATAGGACTGTGCAGAAGAGTCCCTGTGCATGTATTGCAAATGGTGTTTCATGATTTGTTTTCCAAAAGACTGCACTCTTGTGGAGTTGCCTGCGACCCTGATTTGAACTGTTTCATAGCCACCATTTGACCTAGAAGACCACGTCACGGATAACAATAATCTAAAAATATCTTTGTCAGATAACACCATTGCACCTTTGTGAAATCCCCTGATTCATCTTTAGTTGAAAAGCGAGCCGGATTCAAAGGTACGCCTCAGGCAACACACATCTGAGGTAAAGGAAAATTAGCTTCTCCAGCTACTCTTTGATACCGGGACACCCCATTGTAAGTCTCGGTATCTTACTGTATTTATTAGTAGCTTTATCAGATCCTTGTTGGTCTCAGTTCAAAATGGAAAGAGAGAGAATCCTCCTTAGGGGTGAATATGTGTGTTGAATGGAGTAATGTATTTTTCTAATGTGCTTTCCATTCACTTCCTCACAGTCTTCTCAACATAACCTCTTAATGTCTCTGTCTGTATACAGGCATCCTCTCCAGTGTTCCAGTAACAGGTCTCCAAGAGGTCAATTAACGGTAATGAGGCAATAATGTAGTTTACTCCAAACCTAATTAGATTTCGTTTAGCCAATGGGCTCTCAGATGTCCCATGTAAGAGGCTAAACTATGCATATCATTTACTGTGTGTTTCGTTTCATTTCACTTCACTTGGGCTGAAAGTGGTTCTCATAGAGGCAGCAGTAACACCCACCCATCAAAGATACAATTGTTTGCCTTTTAAGTCTCCATCATCTTATTTCAGTTGCTGTGAATGTTCACAAATCCCTTTAGTCTATGCTCCCTTGTCTCTCTAACATCCAATTACATGCCGCCTCCTGATTTTTCCTTTGCAATCAGACATTAACAGTCAGATATCAAATATGAAAGAAATTCAAAGGAAGACTGCAGGAAGATGTAGACATCTATAGTAACATCCATTTAGTGTTGTTTATGAAATGTTTTTTTTAACAAGTTTGACCTTATTTTCAGTAGCTACATTGACCCAAAGTGTGTGGGAGGAAGAAACACAGGAATGACCAGAATTAAAAAGGTGTAAATCAGTGTTATTACTCAAGATTTGGTCTAGCTGGGGAAAGAGACAAAGTCAAGAGTCTGTTCTGGTGGTTTGATTCATATAAATGAAGAGGTGGGCAGAAAAGTGGTGCTTTAATGCAAATTCGATCAGATGAAATATTACACACTCAAATCTTAAGTGGCCTTTGAGGTCAACTGACTGGCTGCTGAGTCGAAACGTGGCAGGGGTGGTGTCCATATTTCACACGCCATTCCACCGCAAGGAGCTTATAAGTCATCACACGCGGGGAGAATAGCTTAGCTTCGACCCAGTGGCCCTCAGCGGCGGCGTAACACAGACTGCATCCGTCACATACCGGAGCGGGAATGAAGTCTTTCTTGGCGATTTGTACCGTAAAGAGTCATAGATATAGGAATTATTGGAGACTTGCAGTTTCACAGTGAACATAAATAATGAAACAACTGATGAATATAGATATTTAATTCAGTCTGAGGTTAGTCTCTCATTTGGAGCTAATATCATATGTAGGAAATGACATATAGTTTGGGGTTCAGAGGGTGCAGAGTGAAAATTTTGCTCAAAGTCAATGCAGCAGCTGAACTATCTCCTTTATTGTTGATTACTTGCCTCTTAACTTCCTTAGAGTGATTCCCTCCCAAAAGATGAAAGGACAATTTCCATGTTAAGTGGATTCCTTCCCTAAATTGTGTCTGTGGAGGCAGAATATCTATATGTGCACATGTGTGAGTGAGGGGCTTTTCAACAGCTCAGATTTGATAAGGTTTTGCAGCTGCTTTCTCCTCCTCTTAATGTGATTCCTCCAACTGTACTGTCTTTAATATGGCCACAACGATTGCATTATTCTAACTGCATTAGGAGATTAAAAAAAAGTACTGTAATCCATGTGCATTGTTTATCAAAATACATATGTATGCTTTCGTTTCAGAATATCCTCGGAAAGCAAACAGATTGCTTGGCGCATCTGTGCATAATTTGATTCTTGTCATATCAAAACTTTTCAGATGAATGCCGCATCCTCTCCATGCGCTCCATGGTGGCAGAAAAATGTAGAATATCAATTCATTTTTCTTTTTTTCCTATTAAGGTTTTCCATCTGTGCCAGCAAAGTCATAGGAGTATTAACGTTCCTGGATGTGACAAAATGTGAAAAAATATCTCTTGGTTTTGGCTGAGGTACAAAGAAGAGTAAGGGGACTAAAAATAAGACATCTGTCGCATTAAAAAGATGCACTGTTAAATGCATGGTCTACGTTTTGTCTTTTTCTACTCGAGGCACTTGCTGTTCCAATCCACAGACTTGTATTTTATTTTACTTATTACAGAAACATTGCTACAGCAGCGACTGCTTTATAAAGGTGGACTGTGGAGAACACGTTTGGCCTTAATCTCCAACTTGGACTTCAAACCATTTCATCAGGATAAACTGGTGCAAGTTAGTTTCCCCCCACTCAGGCTCTTCCCAAGAGAAACTGTGTTGTTTTTATCTCCCACTTTCGATCAGGTGAGGATACCTGTAATCCCAAGAATGTCACCCATCGTCTCTATAACTATTCCAGCCTCCCAAATCCCATGGCAGATGTCAGTAGGAACAAATTATTCACTCATACTGACAGGTTTATTTTTCTTCTTTGCAACCTGTCAAAAAAGCCAATACTTCAGGGTACCAGTGTGAATTGTTGTCTTACTTCTGCCCAAGTTAGATTTGTAACAATAATGAATGGACCACTGCTAGCTTCAATGGAAAGTTGAAATAAATTGCCTCCAGGAAGTGAGAGAGCCTTCCAAATGAATAGGCTATGAATAGATACCCTTAATAAATGTGGTATATGCTGTTTAAATAGCTTGTTGTCAGCTCAACATGCCTATATAACATTGATATTTTAGCTTTTTATGTTAATTTCTTATAAGGATGCATCAACTTATGGGAAGTTTCTAAGCAAACATAATTTAACTTTTGACCTTTGAACTTTGGCCTAAGCAGGTCCTCACTGACAAAGTCATTAGTCTCCAGGAAGAGCCACTGACACAAAGAGCATAATTCATACAGCATACGCCTAGAGCCAACTAATCAGTGTTCAGAGCGGGTGTAACTCTGCTTCATACACATCAGGCATTTGCCAGAGAAACATTTCCCAGAGGAGAACAGTAGCTCTCTGACTGTCAGTCACAGTCCCACTGTACTATTATAGGAACATAGTTATATAGCAGAAACAGATAAATCTGAAAGGCCAATATATCATGTTCATTTGTTTTTCTATGTAAAAAAAATAAATAAAACACTCTGGGAATTCATTAGTTACAACAACACAAATAGGTTTGGGTATGATTTTATATATATTTTTACACGTGGATAAGGTGGTAATATATTCTATAGTGTTACTGGTTCTCTCAATTTGCATTTTGCATCTAATTAGAAAGGAGTCATCACTCAATATAGGCCGCTCTACTGATCCAGAATCATAACAAGCAACGTGTTGAGCATAAAACATGATTATTGTGGCTCGTCATGAATGTGCTTCTTCAGTTTATCCTGTGCACCCAATTAACTTCAGCACTTCAGGCATGAACATTCTGCAAATAGCACTTTTTTATTTTAAGACCGACATGAATGTACACAGATACCGTCTTTTCCTGGTGATACAATTGACAAAATGCATGCGCCTGTTTTGTTTTGGAAGGCTGGAAAAAAATCAAAAACAAATAGAATAATCACATTCAAGAAAAGAGAGATGTAACCAATAAGCAGCTCTGATATGCATCATCACATATGTAGGTGTGTGTGAAGTCTGGTTGTTCCGATTGAAGTTTTAACATTGATTAGTTCATCATCCCTTATTCAAAGGACCACAAAAACATCTTAAGAATCCAAACTAATTTTCAACATATGCAGTCTCAACCTATAATTACATCACTGGAAAGAACAAAGCTACGCTGATTTCCCTTATTAGACACAACCAATTCTCCTCAACGAGAGTCTACAGTTATAATACACTCTTCAATGAATGAAGAGGGAGAATTAATCAAAAGTCAAAATTGTAACATCAAGTAATTTATTTTTAACATGAGACATTTGTGTAAATAAAATAGAAAAGAAAAATCTGAAATATGTGATTAAATATGTAATTGATTAAATTATATATACTATTACTTAATTTTATGTGAATTACATAGCAAATTTATCTCTAAAAATGATTCTAATAAAAACTTGCAACCTGTGACGAGGAATAGCAGGCAGACACTGCTTCATTCGTCACCAGCCAAACACGTTGGTGCAGTGCACTTGTTTGTCTGATGATTTATGGAAATTAACAAGAAATTACAGGTGACAAAATGTGACTGTCTCAATCATCCATTTGAGTTGATATCAGGCAACATACACAAGTATAGAGGGTAAATTGTTTTTTTGCTTTGCACAATAAGAAGACAGCATTTGTTCTG